>NC_070631.1:26840318-27145623 GCF_947347685.1 Pleuronectes platessa | reverse complement strand
ACGCAATAATATATCAAGCCATCTAATTCCACACTGAGACCTTGGATTGCATTCTGGATTTGGTGTTTGAATGCTGTTAAAATAAGATCAACCAATTTAATAATCTGATGTTATTAGTTTCCGCCAATTTGCATCCAGAGCAGGAAATGGTTTTCAAACTGTGCCTGAATAAAATCCCATCAAACCAGATGTAGAAGTTTAGGGAGTGGCTTTCTCTCACATGACACCATATACACCCATTTAGTCTCTAACCATGCAGCTTCATCCGTATTTACACAATGTCACTGTTAGCTCCTCAGCTAGCTGGTGTTTCATTTACCCCCGAACACCTACAGAAGCGCTCCGAATTGCGCTGCGCGGTGCTCCGGGGCGCTTCCGCGTCCGGTGTGAACCCCGCGTAACTTGGCTGAGTTGATCGGGACCGTTAGCCTATCGTCAACACAAAACATTGTCACAACGCCCACATTGAAATCCACTTTGATTGTATAGGTCCAATCATAATATACATTATCTCAAGACACTGGACATGGAGGGTCGTTAAAGGACCTTCAAATGATAGAGAACACAGCAGTTCCCACAATGAGCTAACCCTTTGGTGATTGTGGAGAGAGAAATGGTTTTGCATTGTCTTTTTACAATATGCATGGACGTCCCTGGGAAAGATGTCGTCTTGAAAGGAGCAGATGCTGCTCCAAAATTTCTAAGAACCCTACAGCATTAATGGTGCCAGACCAGTAGTGTAAGTAACCTTTAACAAGGGCACTGACACAACCCCATACCATGACAGACCCTGGCTTTTGGACTTGTTGCTGGTAACAGTCTGGATGGTCCTTCTCATCGTTGCATTATCCATGCTATCCTAATTTTTTTGAGTTGGGTTAGAAGAACCCTGTAGAGCTGGATTCAATGTGGACAAACATCTGCCTCGACAGGTTGGACTGAGAGGAGGAGTTACCTGCAGAGAGAGGAAGAGACTATGTGAGGGAAAAAACACAAAGTTAGTGACATATAGTTAAATAAATAAATGTGGGCCAGAGAGACAGAAAGAAGGGGAGAAGTGCTCAGTGCATGATGGGAGTTCCCCCAGCAGTCTGTCCTATCAGCATAACTACGGGATGGTTCAAGCCTAACCTTTATCAAAAAGGAACGTTTTAAATCTAACCTTAACCCTAGAACACTAACGTACAATTAGTAACACCATCACTAACAGTCTCCCTGCATCATTGACAACGTATATCATATTCAACAAATATTTTACCCTCCATCACTAACGTAGGGTGAAAATCCCCCGAACACGTTCCTATTGAAAAAAACAGGGATTGGACCAGGGAAACTAGCCGACCTTCTATGACGTCAGAGAGCAGACTGAAGCTACCCAAGGACCCACACCACTCAGACAGCAGCAACACAATGAAAATCCCATGACAACGCTCGCTCGGGTAAAAAACACCTGACATTAGTGTTCTAGGGTTAAATGTAGAGATGGTGTCTGCCTCCTGAAACCATCGATCAATTAATCAATCAATCAAATTGTATTTGTATAGCCCATATTCACAAATCACAATTTGTCTCATAGGGCTTTAACAAGGTGTGACACCGTCAACAAGAGTAAGAAAATCTACCAAAAGAAAACACATGTGAGGGATCCCTCTCCTAGGATGGACAGAAGTGCAATAGATGCCACGTGTAATGGAGAACATCAGAAAGATAAGGGTATTTACAGAATTGATTAGAATATACAGTTTGTAGCATAACTGAAGGTCAATGAATTGATGGATTATTGTCAGTAATGTATCTGAGGAGACATATTGTATATCAAGCAGTCTTGTTGTATCATAGTCCATGGTCAGCAGCAACCACGATCAGGATCCACCGTCATGATCGGATCCCACTAAAGTCCTCAATCATGATCCACTGCCGCCATCAGCTGCCACCCTGATCGTGGTCCACCACAACTATCAGAAGCCGACACGGTACAGGATCCACCATTACTATCACATCTCTGATTCGGTCCACCATCATAATCCACCATGTGGCCGCAGCCTCGGCCCTGAATCTGCGGACGATGAGGCAAAGGGACTCTGGGGAAGAAGTCAAGTCAGTAACATGTATTGATGAGATATTCATTTAGTTAATGTGATAAGGAGGGAGAAGAGGAAGGAGAGGCTTGGAAGAGAAGCTCCATGTGTCATGTGTCCCCCTCACCTGATTGGACAATAATACCCTGATCCTGTGTTTGGTGTTTTGAACTTGGGTCCCGTTCCAATGGAATCTTCCCATTTTCTGTTCTGATTATCATTTTACATCACTGATTGTAATATGATCTAATCTTAAGGCCTGTAACCTTCACCTTGACCTTCGCCAACTCTTCGTTTGACCACTTAGAAATGCATCTGTTTTCTGTTTGATACCACTGTCTGCTGGGTGACTCCAGCTGTGTGTGCCTTACCGCTTTTTTAAATCCCTGTTTATTTGTCGACATCAGTTAATTGTAAATCGTAGGGGCCTTGTGGGAACATGTGAGTCAGCATCTGATGCAAATATGCAGTGTAACACTAGAGGTCACCATGGGTTGTCTCGGCATTGCGCACACAGGACACTGAGCCTTGATCACAGCTTTTTATTGCTGCACCAAAACACAGCGCCACCACCACTCTGGCACACAGTTCTTTACATAAGTCCTGACTGAGTGAAATGACCCGGAAGTATTCCAGTGGCTGCCATAATAATAATTGAATGGATTGAAGGAGCTTTAACGCTTCGTAACATATTTTTTATGGATAAGGATCATTCATTAATTCAACCTTAATGAATGCGATTAGTAATAACTATGTTTAACTATTTCATGTCAAAATGGCTGGTAGAGGTGATGAATGCAGCAGATGAAAACATGTCGGACGACTGCGTCACAAATTGCTGACAATTTTTTTTTTAGATGTCTAGATGATCCTCCCTCTGCCGGTCCTCTTTGGTGAGGGTGCGTTTACATCCTTTATAATCTTATAAGTGTACCCACACACTTATCACAAGCAAAAGTACACTTGCTTTATCATGCCAACACCAAAAGCAAAACAAAACAACAAAAGGAGACAATGAACAGCCTGATAAGTACAAATTTGTGCCTGCTTCACTGTATTTTATTTACGTGGCACTCAAGCCCACACCCTCACTGAATTGTTTAAAATCTTTGTTATTACTGTCTGTGTCTTGAACCTCTCTACTACTCATACTATACCATACAGTTTATATATACGTTTAAGAAAAAACTGTTGAAAAGGCCAACAAACGGTTTCGTCTATTTCGTTCACTGTTGTTGTCGACACTGTACAGTACAGTGTTGAGTATGTTTGTAGCTGCAGCTGATAGTTTTTTTAAAATATAAATGGGATCTTGGCCCACATGATAAAGATAAATAATAATAAATGATAATAAAAATGCACTACAGGTGGCCAAGCAACTGTGGTTGTAAGTATGAAGTTGTGGATTCTTTTGTTTTCTAGAAATTCCCAAAACAGAAATGCTGAGAATAAATGAATATACATTTGGAATATAACCACACAGAGACAGTAAGTCATTGGATAACAACAACAGCACCACAGTATAAATTAGGCCTACCTATATCTGTAAGGAGATATCTGCTCAGTGCAGGAGTAAAGGGGCCCACAGCATGTGTTATTGGTCCAGATTGAGTGCTGGCTGTTACTTGTCATTGTGTTGTGGGTTTGCAGCTGCTGTGCTGCAGATGTGACCCTGCTGATATGACAGCAGTAAAGGAGCATCCAGACCCCTCAGCAGCCTTGACAGAGAGACAGTCGCACTGAACTGTACAGGTGGACCTGTTCAAAGTCTAGGCGTCTGTGTTTGTGCACAAAGCAGAGCACTCTGGTGTTGTGTACATGTACTGCAAAATAACAAAAACAAAAAACACATTTCTCAATGTCTCTTACATCAAAATACAGAATAGTACAAGAGCTGATATTGTACTATAGCATGACAAAAGACCCTGGGTTTGTCCCTACTAATCATCACCCCCCTCCCACCCCCATCCCCCTATAGTCTTTTTAAATATATATATATATATATATATATATATACATTTATATCTATAGCGATATAGATATAGATATAGATATGGATAGAGATACAGATAGAGATATATATCAAAAGTCACGACGCACAAACTAGCTGGTTATGTGACATGACGTCACATCTGCCTTGGAGCGTAGCATCTACATGCACCTTAACCAGAGGCAAACCTAGCCTATGTAATAGCACAGAGCTAGCCACGTATTTAAAGATGAATGCCATAACAGCTCCCAAAGTGAAGTGAAATCATGTCGATGTAACAAGACAAAGTACACATCAAACGATTTAAGTGTGGTTTTAATAAGTTATTTGATGCTATAATAATGTGGTGAAATTTTTAAGGTGTAGGTGAGTACAACATTTTTCATTAATAGCATTGACCTGAAAGCAAAGGTGCATTATGTCTTATAATAGACTTCCTCAAGATAGGTGACGTCTGCATTAAATGTACATCCATACTTCTCTGTGTTAGACTTGCTGGAAATAGTCGAATGAGAGAAACTAAAGCGAGCTCTGATGACTTCTCACGACAGAAGATAGAAATGTTGCTGAGCTCACTGTAAATCAGCTGCTCATAAACCATGGATGCAACTAAAAATATTACTTAGCAAAATGTTGCCAGTCTAACATTTAACCCTTTAGTTTGACAACAACAGCATGGCCATGAGAATCAGATGTGACTGGAAGCTTTGTTGGAGCAACCCCGCATGGGAAGAAATGGGAGTGAATAATATTATCCGACTGTGACGCAAGCAGCCACAAGGAGAGCGCTCTCCCCACCGCCTTATCAAGGTGACCGCAAACAGCTGTTACTATGTTGTGGGTCAAAAGGCCAGAAACAGCTTTCTGCCTGATTATAATTTTATTTTTCACTAGTTTGAAGCAAATTGTACTCTGCGAGGGAAACTGAATTCAGTGGGTTTGGCTGGCAGCAAAATAAAAGATTCTACATGGTTACTTACCATGTTGAAGTGTCCATGAGCAAGATATTGAACCCCCAACTCATTCTAGTGCTGCATCATCAGGTTTTGAATAATGACAAACATTGTCCCAGAGGTGTAAATCTCTTTGGATAAAATCAGTCAAATTTGTACATATTAATATAAAACGGTCATCTTGATTTGATCAGTTATTCTAGAATTAGAAATGTTTGAATTAATTATCAATTCATTTATTCTGCAGAATATTAGAGGACGTTTCAAGGGAATAGGCATAATAAGCCACAGCTTTGCATTGTGTTATCAATCATCAATCAAATGTTATTTGTATAGCCCATATTTACTAATCACAATTTGTCTCATAGGGCTTTAACATGGTGTGACATCCTCTGCCCCTAACCCTCAACAAGAGTAAGGAAAAACTACCAAAAAAAACTTTTAACAGGGTAAAAAGAACGTAGAAACCTCAGAGAGAGCCACATGTGAGGGATCCCTCTCCCAGGATGGACAGAAGTGCAATAGATGCCACGTGTAAAGAAGAACATCAGAAAGATAAAGGTAGTTGCAGCATTGATTAGAATAAACACTTTGAAGCATAAGTGGAGGTCAGTGAATTGATGGATTATTGTCAGTAATGGTCGAGTATCTGAGGAGAGATTTTGTATATCAAGCAGTCTTGTTGTAATCATAGTCCATGATCAGCAGCCACCATGATCATGATCCACCATCATGATCGGATGCCACTATATTACACAGTCATTGTCCACTGCCGCCATCAGGATCCACCATCAGCTGCCACCTTGATCGTGGTCCACCACCATTATCAGATGCCAACACGATACAGGATCCACCAATACAATCACAATCTCTGATACGTGATCCACCATCATAATCCACGATGTGACCACGGCCTGGATCTGCCGACGATAAGGCAAAGGGACTCCGGGGAAGAAGTCAAGTCAGTAACATGTATTGATGAGATATGAGTTTATTTGATGTGATAACGATTGAGAATAGTAAGGACAAGCTGTGAAGAGAAGCTTTGTGTTTTATATGCCCCCCAACATTCTAGACCAGGGGTGTCCAAACTTTTCATCCCGAGGGCCAAATACAGAAAAAAATTTGAAGGTCTGGGCCACTCACGCCGCCTCGTCCCCCTGCCCTGGAGCGGAATGCAGTGCACCTCAATCGGGTCGCTTAGGGCGGGGGGCGTGGCGGCGTTCTGAGAGTACAGCTGGCAGGTCAGGGGTGAGTTGGTTGCCACCTAGTGTCAAAACTGAGAAGTACAATACAGTGGGCCATAGTCCATTACATTACAATTCATTTAGCTGACCATTTTATCCAAAGCGATTTACAATCAGTGCATTCAAGGGTAGGGGAGAGTGGGGTAATGTGAGACACCCCCTGTATCTAGGCAACAGAACACATTTGTGGTCATGTGATCATTATGTTTTCAAGCCACTCCCATTACACCCTTGCCATGAAGGAGAAGTTGGTGCTGGTGCTGTGGTTAGAATCAGGGCCGGGTCTAGACAGGCATGTATGAGGGGGCAGCCACAAATCTTGAGGGGGCATTGTACCTAACCCTAACCCTAACCCTATTTAGTTTGAGGGGGCACAACATTTATTTGAGGGGGCCAGGCCCCCTCTTGCCCCTGCCTAGACCCGGCCCTGGTTAGAATGTTTTTTCACAAAGTAAATTTTCTTGCTTTGAACTTAATCAACTGTTGTGTACAAAAAAATTGATCCAGGTAGAAAAACTTTTATCGTACATGTTGATGAACTTCGAACATATAAAACCATGTAATTGATGCTAGCTGAAGATTAGCCTGAATTGCTTAGAGATGTTGTTTTTTCTAAAATGATGGCTGTGGGGTAAAGTGAGACAAATGCTCTTGGGTAAATTGAGACATGTAGCACAAGTTAAGTTTAGTCTTAAACATATTTTTGTGTAATATTACATTACATATGTTTTATTTTTAATGCCATAAACATTGTAGAAAAGCCATCATGCCAAGAAACTACACCAGGAAGACAACCTGGGGCCAAACACCCCTCGCAGAGATGGAGAGTGCAGCCGCTGAGGTCATGCAAGGAAAGAAGTCCTTAAGAAAAGCTGGAAGGGATAGAAATATTGACAAGATAACCCTCAAAAGATTCATAAAGAAAAATGAGAAAAGAAATATTCACAGATGAGATGGAGGAGGAGCTTGCCAAACACTTGAAACAACTAGCTGACCAGCTCCATGGCCTTGCTCCAGTGAACTGGCATTTGAATACGCAGAGAAAAACAATATCCCTGTCCCTGCCAATTGGACAGAGAAAAAATGTGCAGGTAAGCTAGGGTGTGCAAGAGATCACATGAATCAAAATAATCATAAATGTGCTTAATTTACCTATTACAACATGTGTTGTTATGGTAGTTTTAAAGTGGAAAAAGTAAGTGGATCACTTTACCCCCTTGATTTCTCTGGTCTGTCTCCCTTTACCCCTAAGCTGGGGTAAAGTGAGAAACAAGACCACTTTTTAAAAAACAATCATATTTTCACTGCCCTTTGTCCTGAAGCTATTCTGATCATTTCCATTGCTAGGAAACATCCTGAATTAATTGGAAATGTGTACATTTTACTGATTTTAGCTCGCCTAGAGGGGAGCAAATGTAAAAAATGTCTTACAAGTGCCATTTAAGTGCTACCAAATTGTTAGTTTTTTTTTTTTTAGGCGGGCCAATTTAAAATGGATGGCGGGCCGCAGATGGCCCGCGGGCCGTAGTTTGGACACCCCTGTTCTAGACCTATAGCAGCATAACTCAGAGCAGGTCTAAGACAAGCCTGGACCGGCTCTCACTATAAGCTTTATCGTGAAGGAAGGTTTTAAGCCTACTCTTAAATGTGCATATGGTGTCTGCCTCCTGAACTGAAAGTGGGAGATGATTCCACAGGAGAGGAGCTTGATAGCTGAAAGCTCAGGCTCCTACTCTACTTTTAGAGACTTTAGGGACGACAAGTAAGCCTGAGTTCTGGGAGCGCAGTGCTCTAGTGGGTTGATATGGTACTATCAGCTCTTTGAGGTATAATGGTGCCATATTTTTAAGGGCCTTGAAGGTGAGGAGGAACATTTTAAATTCTATTCTAGACTTAACCAGAAGCCAGTGTAGCGATGCTAATACTGGAGAAATGGCTCTCTTTTCTTGGTTCTTGTCAGGACACGTGCTGCTACATTTTGGACAAGTTGCAGAGTCTTTAACGACTTACTGCTGGAGCCTGATAATAAGGAATTACAATAATCAAGTCTGGATGTAATAAAGGCCTGGTCTAGTTTTTCTGCATCTTTTTGAGAAAGGAATTTTTTTTACATGTAACGCAAGTGGAAGAAGGCGGTCCTAGAAATTTGTTTTAAGTGAGAATTAAAGGACAAATCGGATCGAAGATCACTCCCAAGTTCCAGATTGTTTCATTTGACGCAAGGGCAATGTCGTCTAGTGCAGCTATATCATTAGATAGGGCCAAGTATTATAACCACTGTTTTATCTGAGATTAATAAGAGAAAATTGTGGGTCATCCAGGCTCTTTATGTCCTTGACCTTGACACATGCTCGAAGTTTAGTTAATTGATTACTTTGTTCAGGTTTTATTGACAAGTGTAACTGGGAGTCATCCATATAGCTTACGGCGTGGATAACTTTGGTGCGCACAGATGACTCATCATTAATTTGCACAAATTGGAATCGACCTGAAAAATAGGATTTAAACCAGTTTAGGATGGGTTCTTTAATGCTAATTAACTGTTCTAGTCTATGTAATAAAATGTTATGGTCAATTGTGTCGAATGCTGCACTGAGATCCAACAGAACGAGGACAGACACAAATCCCTGAGCTGAAGCTATTAAGGTCATTAGTCAATTTTACCAAGGCTCTCTCCGTGTTGTGATTAGCTCTGAACCCAGACTGAAAGTCTTCATATACATTACTTTCCTGGAGAAACTCAAACAGCTGATTGGCTACAACCTTTTCCAGGATTTTAGACAGGAAGGGGAGTTGGATATCGGTCTGTAGTTGGCTAAAACCTTTGGGTCCAGGGTGGATTTTTTAAGTAGGGGTTTGATTACAGCTATTTTAAAGGACTTTGGTAAGTATCCTGATGATAATGAGAGATTGTTTGTTTTCAGTAACGTACTATCAATTAGGGGCAGAATGTCCTGGCTACAGTGCTGAAGAGAAACCTGGGGTTATTTTTATTCTCTTCTATTAGTTTTGAATAGTCGGCATCTCTTGCTTTGTGGAGAGCCTTTTTATATTCTTTAACACTATTCTTCCAGTCTAGAAGATTTTCAACATGGTTTCTGAAGCGCCACTTCCTTTCTAGTTTTCTTGACGCTTGTTTTAATTCATGTGTGTAGGAATTATACCACAGAGCTAATTTACTATGTTTTGCACGTTTCTTTTTTTAGAGACGCTATTGAGTGTAATGTTAATCGTAATGAGTTTACAGAGCTATCGATGAGATGGTCAATCTCAGTGGAGCTAGGGTTGTTAAAGAATTTGTTGTTTATATTTAACAGATCTGAAATAATATAATAACATGATCAAAATAAAGGAAGATACAGTTTTCCATTTAAATAATAACTGAATACAAATGAGCAAGGGGCCAGAGCAAATACTATTCCAACATGTTTTTGCACATTTCACAATAGGGGGGTTTGAAAATACTTTATATTTGTTTTGATTTCTTATGATTTTTAAATTCCTATTTGTATTTAGTTGTGATTTGTACATTCATATTTGTATTTAATTATGATTTTTATATTTATATTACTAGTATTTAGCTGTGATTATGATACTGGACTGATGTGACAGAGAAGAAATCAGGAGAATTCACATCTTTTCTCGGTCGTGTCACAAGAACAAGAGCTGTTCTGTTTTTTTATATTTACGTGTGCAACTATGAATTATGGGATTAGATTTTCTCCTCCCCCTTCATAAGATATGTGACTGTGTCTCCTCTGCTAAGGGAAATAAGATAGGAAGCATTGAATATCCTTCCCTTATCATTTGGAGATTTCTCCTTTCTAGGCAATAATGTATATTTCACTTTGTACACAGTGGTCCTTCAAGGACTCAGTGGTGGGCTGCACATCTGGAGCACCGTAACCTTTCCCTGTGGCCTGATGGTCCTTCTGGTCTGCCTAGAACAGTCAACTTGACCAGCGATAATATAGCATGCAGGAACTAGTTGAAAGACCTCTCAAATTAATTGAAATAGCAGCTCTGCTCTCTAAAATCTTTGTAGCTTTGTAGACGTCATCTACAAGATGGCAGAGAGCAGTGAGTTTCTGCTATTCTCACTGGTATGCTTTATGGACACCTGTGAGTAAACATTGTAATCTTAAACCTTTTAGCTACTTACATTCGTGTAGCTTATGTTAAATATCAGTGTATGTGTATGTGTGAAGTTATTGATACTTTTGATATTCTTGATGCTTGAATAAGCTTAACATTTGAGCTAGTGTATCTCATTCTCTTTTTAAATGTATAGACTATTTTATTTAATCTACACACAGTACATGTATACGTCTCCTATGATTGCTGTATTCATTTTTTAATACTTCAACCTACTACTTGTTGGTCAGTCCCAGATTTATTTATTTTATATTTTAGTTAACTTTCCTCCCAGATGAACATAGTGGCCAAATGTTTAACTGGTCCGGGAACCTTAACATCAACAAATGGGATTAGACTGCAAAATTAGAGGTCTGGTGCTCTGCATGAAAAGGGGATGGCCTAAAATGGAGTCAACTTCCCTAATTAATGAGAAAAAGAAAATCCTCATGCCTATTTTGGGCCTTTACTAACCGTGCAGATAGCTTGTGAAAAGAGCTGAAATATCTCAAGTGCATTGAGATAATGTATATTATGATTTGGCGCTTTACAAATAAAATTAGGCAACATCCCCCAACCAATTAACTGAATTGTAAACTGGACGAATAATAATGAAAAACTGTAATGCTATGACGACAAGCAAAAACGACGACTTGAGAGGAGAGGAGAAATGGGTATTTCCCTTTTACTGCACAAGAAATACTTCTACAAAATGTGTTGGCACAATGAAAAAGAGTTGCTGTTCTTAACATTTCTTTTTACATCTTGTATTTACCTACAAGGTTTGATTATTTACACTTTCTTTTTGAACCGATAAGCTGTAGGTTATGTTTTCAACTCCTCCAACTGCATACGTATGTACAGATACTGTGTCTGCTTAGACACCGAGGTAACTGTTTCCTCTCCAACAAGAGATAACTCTGGATAAAGACTGAGACTGTGAATGTAATCACTAATCTCATAGTGATGCAGATGAAGCATAAAGAGTCATTTGATTTATCAGGCTGCTCCCCTGAGGGCTGAGATAGCCCTCACAACTTGGACAGATGATAACCTCAGCCATGTCAAAGTGAAATGAGTCAGCTGTTTATGATCCTACTGTAGCTGAACGCCAAAACAAAAAGACAAGTTGTGTTGAGCCTGATAGTGTTATAAAATGTTTCAAGATAGAACGTAGTGGTCAAACCTGAACTGGTTTTTCTCCTTCAGTGGCTTCAAATAAACATGTAACATCGAAATACAACACATTTTTTTATTTATTACAGTCACAGTGGAATAAATAATGAATGCAAAAAATGTTTTTACAAAAAACCTGTTCATACTCACAATATGACAGATAAAAAACATACAAGATAATTTCAGACAGAGGAAACCACTGAAGTAGAAATGGGTTAGGGTTAGGGTTAGTTCAATCCGAACCAATTAATAAATATTTAACATATACATTCTGCCCTGCTAATTACTTCATCCAAAACACTGCGTCGCTCCGTCTAAGTATTACGACAAAGTACAAAAGGACTAATGCATGTGAACAGATGTAGTAACTGTATTCCACTGATTGGATAGTCTGCTCAGACTCCCACATTATTGCCTGCATGATTGCAGTCAGTGAATAATTTAAATCTGATAGGGATTCCAAAACTAAGAATGAACTTTTCACACGGAAGAGAAAATGATTCAGTGACTAGATACATCACGAATATGACGGAGAAATACATTACAACACATTCACTGTGTTAAACAGGATTTGGAGAATCTGACATAACAACTAAATAACATGACATGAGACATGAATCAGTATCCACTGCTGCTGAACAGTAACTGCAGACGCAGAGGGGCGCAGAGGGGCGTAGAAAAGTTTGACCAGCTTCATGACAAGGTAACATCATCACCCATACTACAGATAGACAGCGTTCATTAAAGATTCTCTATAAATATTCCCATAACCCTAACCAGTGTGCAGTGAAAATCAGGGCGAGCAAGAACAGATCACAACGTGGTTGCTCAGAGATGTACCTTAACAATCTCTTTATTACATCTCACACAAGAGAGATTGATTTGCAGGCAGTCTTGCATGCCATGGACATTTTCAAAAGGCCAGAAGCATCAGGCCCATGGGCTACTATTTGAATCGGCCTGCTGTGGTCTCTTGCTCCTTATTTCTCCTAAGGAGGAACGGGTCAGAATGTAGCAGAGGTGTTATAAGTACCTCTGCGTAGATATAAGTAGATTGTTACGGTTTGAGTGAGGAGATGGACCCAGGATGCAGAGGTTATCAAACAAAAGGTATTTAATATAATAAAAGGGTTTTAAACAAGACAAAAACAAAACAAGAACACTAACAAAAGTAACACTGGCGACAAGGCGCACTGAAAACAAGGAGCGAGGAAGCAGGAGAAGCTGGACGAAACAGCAGGAGCAAACAAACCATTTCTCACGACGTGGGGAGAAAACAACTAGTACAAACCGACAGAGGACAAAGGGAAACACAGAGGCTTAAATACAAGAAGGAAGGCAGGGGCAATTACACACAGGTGAAACACATGAGGATTGGGGACGACAATCAAAGACAGGAAGTGAGACACCGAGAAGCTGGAACAAGACACAGTGAAAGTGAAGCTACAAAATAAAACAGGAAGTAGAAAACACAAAGACTGAAATTAACAAACTAAAATGACAGGACGTCACAGTACCCCCCCCTCAAGGACCGGATTCCAGACGGTCCATAACGAGCACCGAATCGGGAGGGAGGAGGGGGGAACCGGAGGAGGGACTCCGGGACGTGCCCAGGTTCTCGGACCGACGGCTCCGTGGCCGCTTCGGAACCTGGCATAATGTCTCAGGTGGACGGCCCCGAGGCCGGACAGGAACGCAACACGGGGGCTCCTCAGGAGGAAGGCCCGGAGGCCGGTCAGGGACAAAGTACATAGTCTCAACCCGACGGCTCCGTGGCCGCTTCGGGGCTGAGCGCAGAGGCTCGGGAGGACGGCGCCGTGGCCGCACAAGGGCAGAGTTCTGAGGTTCGTGGGGGCAGCGCCGTGGCCGCCCAGGGACAGAGTTCAAGGGCTCTGCTGGACGACCTGGAGGCCGGTCAGGAGCCAAGCACGGGAGCTCCTCAGGAGGGCGGCGCCTTGGCCGCTCCGGGACAGAGTTCTGAGGCTCAGGAGGGCTGCGCCATGGCCACTCAGGGACAGAGTTTGGAGGCTCGGAAGGGCGGTCCGGAGCCCAGCACGGGGGCTGCACGGGCAGGTGGACCGAAGACCAGTCAGGGGCTGAGGGCAAGAGCTCCGGCCTCAACCCTGGGCGTGGGGCAAGAACTGGAGATGGCACCGCGAGGATCTCCGACGCCACAACACAGAGGACGCCAGCCGAGAGCCTCCGGCGCGGAGCAGGCACGGGAGCAGGGACCGGAGCTGGGTGCAGAGCTGGCACCGCGAGGATCCCCGACGCCGAAACACAGAGGACGCCAGCCGAGAGCCTCCGGCGCGGAGCAGGCACAGGAGCTGGGTGCGGAGCTGGCACAGCGAGGATCTCTGACGCCGAAACACAGGACGTCAGCCGAGAGCCTCCGGCGCGGAGCAGCGACTGGAACTGGGTGCAGAGCAGGCACTGGAGCAGGGACCGGGGCTGGGTGCAGAGCTGGCACCGCGAGGATCTCCGACGCCGAAACACGGAGGACGTCAGCCGAGAGCCTCCGGCGCGGAGCAGGCACGGGAGCAGGGACCGGGGCTTGGTGCAGAGCTGGCACCGTGAGGATCTCCGACGCCGAAAGACAGAGGACGTCAGCCGAGAGCCTCCGGCGCGGAGCAGGCACGGGAGCAGGGACCGGGGCTGGGTGCAGAGCTGGCACCGCGAGGATCTCCGACGCCGAAAGACAGAGGACGTCAGCCGAGGGCCTCCGGCGCGGAGCAGGCACGGGAGCAGGGTGCGGAGCTGGCACCGCGAGGATCTCTGACGCCGAAACACGGAGGACGTCAGCCGAGGGCCTCCGGCGCGGAGCAGCGACTGGAGCAGGTGCTGGAGCAGACGCCGCTGAGAGGACCACTGACGTCGAAGAAAGAGAAACATCAGCTGGGGACCTCCGGCGCGGAGCAGCGACTGGAGCAGGTGCTGGAGCAGACGCCGCTGAGAGGACCACTGACGTCGAAGAAAGAGAGACATCAGCTGAGGACCTCCGGCGCGGAGCAGCGACTGGAGCAGGTGCTGGAGCAGACGCCGCTGCGAGGACCACTGACGTCGGTGAACGAGAGACATCAGCTGGGGGCCTCTGACGCGGAGCATGCTGCTTGAGGGAGAGGCCTTTGCTGTGGATGCCCCCCCTCCACCGTCTACCCCCGAGACCAGAACCTTTCTGGAGGCTGCGGGGTCCTCCCAGAGCCAGGCGGGTTCCCTCAAAAGGGTTTGAGTGTCCCCACTGCAGGCTGTGGGGTCCACCCAGGGCCAGGCGGATCCCCTCAAACGGGTTTGAGCGTCCCACCTCCAGCTCTGTCAATAAACTATCAAAACAAAAAACTCTTTCGAAAAAACTAACCTCTGCTGGGTCCATAGTTTGGTCGGTTTGTTCTGTTACGGTTTGAGTGAGGAGATGGACCCAGGATGCAGAGGTTATCAAACAAAAGGTATTTAATATAATAAAAGGGTTTTAAACAAGACAAAAACAAAACAAGAACACTAACAAAAGTAACACTGGCGACAAGGCGCACTGAAAACAAGGAGCGAGGAAGCAGGAGAAGCTGGACGAAACAGCAGGAGCAAACAAACCATTTCTCACGACGTGGGGAGAAAACAACTAGTACAAACCGACAGAGGACAAAGGGAAACACAGAGGCTTAAATACAAGAAGGAAGGCAGGGGCAATTACACACAGGTGAAACACATGAGGATTGGGGACGACAATCAAAGACAGGAAGTGAGACACCGAGAAGCTGGAACAAGACAGAGTGAAAGTGAAGCTACAAAATAAAACAGGAAGTAGAAAACACAAAGACTGAAATTAACAAACTAAAATGACAGGACGTCACATAGATATTTGAATTGAAAATGAATCAAGTAAAATTATAGCCTCTTTACACATTAAAGTATAAAAGTACAGGTTCTGAAATGTACTCAAAGTATAAAAGTAAAACATTTTCTACCAGCTGTGCAAAACAAACTGAGAATCGTGTCAAATGAATATAGAAAAAAGATTCCTCGTCACAGATATCTCTGCTGCGCCTCTTGGCGGTTGAATCTCCCTCTCCTGTCTGTTCAGTTTTCGATACTTCTTTTAGATAGATAGATAGATATATTGATACTTTATTAATCCGTGGGAAATTCAGACGTGTTAAGCCGTGTTGTGAGAAATATACACTGATAGATACACAATAAGGAATAACCTTCTCTGTGTTACTGTCCCTTTAGGTTGAAATCAGTCTTAAAGTTGGGACGCCGGAGCTCGTTGATGCAAAATATAAAAAATTGCAAATAATTCCCACCAAATGCATTAAAATGAAAGTAATGGTGTGTTTTGAAAATGTAAGAAGCCGAAACTACGGACATTTGTGTTGAACTGTAGGAAGTAGAAGTAAAGTTTGTCAAGTAAAGGACAGATACCTGAAAGAGTACAGTAACAATGTTTTTGTAATTTATTACTTCCCACCTCTGGAATTTAGTCATGTTGCAATTAGATATAATTTCTCATGAGACAAACAAAAGGCAATTGTGAGCAGCAAAAGGTCCCTCTGATTCCAATCCAGTAACTATAGATATGCTTATTTCCATGAGGTCAGTGGTCAAGAGTTAAATCTCATCGCTCTCTCAGAGGGTGAGGTAGGCCTGTTGGATGTGCTGGTTTAATCCTCCTTTTTGATGAGGGCACTTTGGCGTTCCTTTGGATTGAAGGCTGTTTTTTCTTTCTATAAGCTTCCCTCTTTGGACTGTTGGGAGCATAGAGGTGCTCCAAAAGTTTCTTGTGAAATACTGCTTCGAACTGCTGTGCCTGCAAAACAAAGACAGGACAAAAATGAGTTGATTCAAGGACATGGAGGCCGGAGGTAGCAGGGAAACATTGGCCCTCTGTGGGACCTGCACTATTCCACAAGAGCTTATCAGGGATATCAATTACTTACAGTGTATTCTTTGGTTTTGTGTGTGGTATAAAAACTCATTATTTTTACGTTGAATTTGTTTTCACCTTTAGCTGTATTTGTTGTGGTGTGTGTTGGCCACTTTCTCTGTGAGAATGGATTCTCCATTCCTTCTCAGATTTTGGGTATCCTTTTTTTTTTGTCTTGTTCATGGTTGTCAGTACATCGAACACATGGTTGTAAATTAGGAAGGACTGTACCCCTGCACTCATTTCAGCGGTCTTTGATTGGTCTGATTGTAAAACTATTCAGTGCATTTGACAGTTGTTTATAAAGTTAGTAAGTAAACATTTAGTGATTTATTAAATAGTTCTTACCATATCTAGCTGTGTCGTGGTGTGTGCTGCTGGGGTTGTGACTGGCCAAGCGGTGGTATGTTCCAGGCTCTTTGGTTTGGCACAGTACTTCTCCAGATGCTGAAGGTCACAGCCACCTGTTCGGCAGCACTGATCTACTATCCCCTTCCCTCTGGGCCGAGGACCGTAACCAGACCACGTTCCTTTACCTGCAGAGGTAAACCAGGAAACTCATTGTCAAGCTGCAGTATCTTCCTTACTTAAAAAACATTGTCTGTATGCAATGTTTCTGAAAAAAACCTCTCCTGATTCGTCACACTGCCGTTCACATTTACTGGATAAAACAACCAGACTAATGAGTTAGCAGTTGTAAAAGGTGGTTATTGTTATGATAGAGACAGTTTTGGGATATATGAGGAACATGAATATCCAGACCGTTGTCTTCTTTAAATTCCCCTGCACATTGCCATTGTTTGGCTTTGTTTTTGTTCTGCTTTAGCATTTCATCTAGTGCCATCAGCAGGTCAGTTTTCAAGGAACTAGTGAAGCACTTCAACATCTACTAGACAGACAGGAACCAAAACCTCTAGTGACTTGATCTTGTTTAAAGTGTGTTTGAAATGGGGGTAAATCCATCCCGGAGAACACACCATCATATGTGAAGTATATGGACCTACTCTGAATTGTTGTGCACACGTCTTCGTTGTAAGTGTGAAAGCTGGACCCATCTCAGATAACAAGTGTTTTAACAATAAAGCTATCACACACCGAGGCACGGTGTTCTGGTTAGCACGCTACCAGTTTTGGTGGACTGCCACCAGTCTGATAGCAGATGGAGAGGGTGGCCTTGGTCAGAACAGGGGAAAGGTAATCAGGTGAAAGGGCTTCTTGGTAATTCTATTGGTTCTGTGGGAGAAATTATAATCTCATAATAATGAACTGTTCAAGATGCTTCACTTCATCAAATCTGCTGTGAAGTGTTTGGCCCCTGTTACTCCAACATGCTGCAGCAACCAGCTGATCCAATGCCATGCATTTCTATCTCTTATAGTACAGTCAATCAGAATATATTAGTTGACTGCTGAGGCTTAGGCTTATTTTAATATAAATACATAAACAGGTCATGATTTGTTGTCGTGGAGCTGATAACGTGCTCAGAATAACTACAATGTGTAACTGTGGACAGCATGACCATGACCATATCTGTGTTATTACACACCTCTGCTGGAGAAACCATGCACAAAGGGTGGAATAACCCAGATAACATTTTATCTCATTAGTGTTTTTTATATCAATTCAAATCAACATTATATAGAGTCATTCATAATTACTAGAATAGTATTGAGTCCAGTACTGTCATGAATGATTAATTGACAACATATGTACTGTAACTGTTTTATTGCTTACAGGCTGGACGTTGTGTGAAGAGCTTTGTATTCGCAGTCTGGTGCAGAATGAAGTTAGAAAACTTGTGTTCATCATACCTGGTCTATCTGCAGTGAAGATTTTATAGATAATGTTTTTTTTTTTTTTTTAAATGAAACTGAATTGACTTTGTGTTATCCTTATACCTCCAAAATATACATTACATTTACAGTTTTCATTTAGCTAACACTTTTATCCAAGGCAACTTACAATAAGTGCATTCAACCATGAGGGTACAAACCCAGAACAACAAGTACAATTTCTTCAAAAAAGCCAAACTACAAAGAGCTATAAGTAAGTGCAATTTAAGTGCAACTAAATTGTTAGTTTAAATTTTTTTATTCAAGGTATAGTCGGATATAAATAAAATGTTTCTGTTTACCAATTTTATACAATATATTTCATCAAATTAGACAAAATTTGCTTGATTAATGTTCAAATGTGTGTTTTATATCTAAGTTTGAATGATTTATTCAACTAATGTTATTTTCCATATATTAATTTCCGCCATCAACACATTCTTCAAACACAACTTCTCACAATAAAAACCCAGTAATTCTTCCCTGTATAAATGGATTATGGCAACAAGCCATTTGTTACGTTTTTACATCGTGGACATATTACTAAAGAGAAAGTGATTATTGTTGTTATGACAAGAGAACTGCAACAGTGACACCCCGAATTTCTGTCTGTCCAACATGATGAAATAAAAATATTCAAATTATCAAAATGATCTTGATGATCAAAATAGCTACGTATTATTGCTTGTGTTGTTTAATTCGGTCCATAGATTGCCTGATAAGAGATGCTGCTCAACTGACAAATAGATCAATTGACAGATAATCAGTATACAACCAGTAAACCTGTCAAATGTCTGTCTGTTTTCATATACACAGTGCTGTGGAAGACTATTAGTGTCTGAATTCTTACCAAGCATGCACACAGTATCAGTGTCAGATCAGACCTAAGTGATTCTGCAACAGGATAGAAATAAATACCTGGACGTTGTGTGTGGTGGACAGACGTTTTTAGGCACAGGTGAGTGAAGCATCTTCTGTGACATTTTTCCGATTAACTACATCTCTGCACTGCTACTAAATACTTTTTTAAAGCTGAGGTACAAGTGTCCTCTCCATAGCATCTGTCCTGCAACAGATCCACACTGACCTCCTCTCGTATAAAATAGTATAGGACACTAATGAAATATGAGTATTTAATGTTCTTGTAACATCTTTGCAGTTTAACTGCAGGCTTCAATTGTTAAATCATTAAGAAAAAAAATATTTTATTAGAATTTAGTTAATAACTTGATTCGAAATGTGGTGCAGAAATTCTTACATGTCTCAATTAAAAGTCTGATACTGTTTACACCTGCACCTCAGTACAGAAATGACAAGGACAGACTTTGACACTGTGAAACGCCCTGCATTGATAATCACAAACAAAGGGATATGCATGATTATGTTTTTGTATGTTTCACATCAAAAGTTGATTATGGTTCTGATAATAGTTGGTGATGTTGATTACATGACATGACCAGAGCCTGAATGAGGTTAGATACTACAGGAAGATTATTTTATAAACTGTCCAAAAGACATCTGACCTTTCCACTCCCAGTACAACTGACAAATGTCACCTTGTCTACTAGAAAAGCTTATTTTGGTGACAATAGAAAGATAGTGGACAATATGAAGATAGACTTACCTAAATATATCCCACGATCACCGCACACAAATATGAGGTCACTAAGGAGATCCGAACCACAGCGGAGTCTGGCTGCCTCTGAGGAGAGGGGCCAGCCTGCCAGACACATGAGCTGCACACACAACACCTGAAGATGAGAAGAGAAACTTCAATACAAAACATATCTGTGAAGATTCTCAGTCATCCTGCTCATGGTATCTTTGGACTTATTGTCGGAGCAAACTCTACAATACAAAATGTGCAACATACCATATTGAATTAATGTATTCAGGCTAAGCTAAGCAGTTTGAGGTGTCAACCACAGGCCTAAACTTTCATGATTGGATTCAGCTAGGACCTTTATTTTATATTCTCACCCCCTCTTATCGATGGTTTACATCAAAACCAAACAATGCCTCTACAAATGAATCTACAGATTAATGTATTCATTATGATTTTCCATAAGCTTCTTCTCTTTGACCTAAAATTTTATAAAAAATCCTGGCCCTGCCCTTTATAAATGAAATCATGGTCAGTGGTCACTCTTTCATTTTTCGATTTCTTATTTAATTAAATTGTATCACAGTTGATGGACAATAAATATTGCAAGACTTCTGTTTCATTCAAACAGGAGTCTCAGCTTTTTTTGCCCATTTTTTCCAATGATTCTGCAAAGATGGTCATGAACGCATCCCCACATGTAACGGATGTCAAGTTGTGATTTTTACTGAGAGTGGAGAGAGTATGCTCTCAGTGGACTCAATACATAGACATTTCAATACATTTAGGATAGCGAGGTGTGGTTCAAGGTATGAATCCACTTTCTGTCCTGTCTTGTAATGTAAAGTATTGGATTAAAATTTGCCTGAAATTGTAGTAAAAATAATATAATTTTGAATAAATAGAGGAAAACGATAAATTGCTCAAAATTATTTTCTAATAAAATATGTGAATGATTAATTCAACAAAAGTGATACATTCAATATTAATACTAATTGAATAAACCAACAACCAGCACTCTGTAGCAGTATCTGCCTTCAGTCTGTGGACAGAGTTGACCATGTCTTCTTCTACGTCCCTCTGATAATCTATAGCAACTGACCGCCCGTGAGCAATAATACTCGACCCACCTGAACATTTTGATTATCTGATTATTCTATTTTACAATGTCAGACAGACACAGACATTTACGGGTGTCAGCAGTGCAGATCTCTGTCATAGAAGCATCATTCAAAGAATCACTTCAAAGTAAAAGCACAACTTAAAGGTAATTTTGTGGTGGCGGTGATGCTTTAAATCAAGCTGAATTGCGGAGATTTCATTTTGAAAAGCTGTGAACGGGTGTCTGAAATTATGTCCGTCGCTTAAAAGACCTTGAAGACCCGACATCCGATGAAAGAAAAATAAACACATGTTGAATAAATCATTCAATCTTACATAAAAAGACACACATGTGAACCGATATAAAGCAAATTCAGTTTCAACAACCACTGACTTCAAAATCTTCCCTGCAGACAGACCAGGTAGGATGAACACAAGTTGTCTAACTTCACTCTGCAACAGACTGTTTATAAAGAGCTCTGTGCACAACGTCCAGCACACAAACAATAACAGGTGACAGTATATTGTAGAACAGTTTGATGAGGAATAATTCTGAGGAAGTTGTGGGAGTATTATCATAGGACAAGAACATTTTCAACAGGCAGGTTTAGAAAGGACCCTGCACTCGTCAAGAGACAGCACAAATATGCATGTTCATCTGTTCTGCTTTGCAGTAGAAAAATTCATACGAGTAAACCAAATTAACTTTTCTCTAAATTTCCTATAATTAAATCCAACTGACAACCACCGAAGGTAAAGTTACAAATCAGTCGGTTCTTTGGGAATTAGAGGAAAAAAACAATGGTCCAATGACATTAAGTTTCACAAGTGTGGACACAGAGAAGAGAAGGTTAAGAATCTCAGATTAATGTCAGCACTACAGAGAAAGAAAAATTCTCTGCACTACAACATGGCATCATTAACTTCCTGCCAGTCCTGGTCTAGAGTTACAAGCGGAGTGAAAACCGGTCTTACTGTGAGTGATGATGGTCTGGCAGAGGAGCAGTATGTGGAGTGCATCCTGTCTGTGGGGACCTACCTCAGCCGACCTGCAGGCTTATACTCATGCAGCAGGATGGGAGGACCACAGCACTGAGGTTTCCTCCCCCTCACTCATATCTAATCCAAAACTCATATGAGACGATTTAACATACTGTCACTGGGGCTGAACTTGTTCTGCTCTGTTCCTACTGTGAATGTGACAGGCTACCACACACTCACAAACATGATATCCCATGATGTCTCATTCATGTTCTGGTTGTATTAAAACTGATTTAGATCTGTTGATTCGACTTTGAGGTTTTTCTATTATTTTTTGTTGGATAACACAACTCAACAACACTGATTGCATCCTCCAAAAGGATCATGAACCTTTCTAAGACAAAGTCCCACTGAAAACTGTGCAGCACTAAGTTCCCCCCTGTTGATTATTGTACAGTGAATTGAAAGTAGTGGCCCTGAGAGCACAGCACTGCAGAAAGACAAAACAATAGCACATGAAGACAAGCTCTTCATCAGTTTGATAACACATGAACATTAAAAAGTACAAGTAAGTAGTTTCTTCCCACTGTTCATGATATATTGCACTACAAGAATGGGACATGTCTAACATCTAGAGCCAGAGGAATAATATATTTATACTGAAATGTAAATAGTCTCTAATGTGATGTGCAGCACTATCTCTATTTCTTCCTATTACACAGCTATCAGGAGCAATTTGGGGTTCAGTATCTTGCCCAAGGACCCTTCAGAATGAAGAATAGGGGAGACTGGGTTTGAACCACCAACCCTCTGGTTAGAGAACGGCCTGCACTACCTTCTGAGACACAGTCACCAATGTGTTGTGGTAAATGTGACGACAGACGTAACACTTATGTTAAACTGTCCAACAATCATTGATTTATTATGTATTCAGCCCCATCTTTTGTAGATCTCAAGTCTGAGGCCAAACTAAAATAAATTTCATCACATATCAAAACAACAGTAGGAAACAGAGCCTGTTGTTCTGTAGTAGGAGGGCTTACGAGATAATTCTTCTCCTTGGATGCAGGCGTTCATTGGCTGGAGAAGACCATAGACTACATAAAGATGGATGATCTTACTATCCAATAGCGATCAGGGTACGGAAGGATGAGATTGAGATGCAATTGATACACGGTTTAGCCAATCGCAAGTCAGTCTCAGCTGTCAATCAGAAAATGTTGCACTGTTTTATAGCATCAAATAAATAAAAAAATTTAACATACATCAATTTGCTGTTAACTTCCTAAAAATACAAGAAGCACCCGTAAGAGAAAAAATTGACACGTACTTTCACCGTTCAGTTTGGTCCATGTCCTATCCATTAACCGAGAGGAGAATGGGTTAAAGACATATACTGCCGCCAACCACAAGGGGGTGATCAAGATGCTCTGGCTTTGACGGGCGTACATCATGTTGTCCATCCCTCCGTACTTTGATGTAGTCTATGGTGAGGACCTCTCTTTTTCAACTATGTGGCACTTAATGACTGAAAAACAGTGCAGAGGTCACTTCTGTGTGAATGTGCTGAAAATTGGCTTCAGGTCCAAACAAATTCTGATCACTTTAACCTAATTGCCAGCTGGGTTTATTTCAAGTTTGTTACAGGCCAATTTCTTCATATAGAAAACATGTATTATCACATTATAGAAGTAATCCTAAAATAATGCTTTTTCTCAGTTAGAACTACATCACAACAGTAAACCTTGTGTCAGCAGTGACATGAAAGTAAACAAACAGAAACAGACAGTGTATCATTCTAATTCTATCGCTCTGTTGGAGTTTTCAGTCTTTCAAGGCCACAGGTCAACTATAGGACGAAAAGACCCACTTGTGACCCTTGAAGGAGGTTCATGCAGTTACACTTAACGGTCAGAAATAGGTCAAAGGTTAACATTTGCTGAAATTGAGCATAAAAAGTCCTGTGTTGTATTGTTTTTCATTTAAATTGTACGAATTGTTGTTTACCCTAGGATGAGCCCTTTATATTTACATCAGGAGCAGGTCCTCTATGGAGGCTGGCATGTTTTGTTTTTACAGTAGCCCAGACTGGACAAGCCAAACACTTTTTAGTTTTTATGAAAACTGAAGGCTGCCACAGGTTCTCTTTCATGTTTTGGAAAGGGAGGCTGAGGTCTGGGGTAACATGCAACATCACCACTGCACATTTGGTAAATAACAAAGTGATAAATGATTCAAGAGGAGATAAGATTCTTAGAACCTCAACAGCAGTATGTAAATGTTCATTTGTTAAGTTGGCCTGATGGCTGTGCTAGAGAACAAATCAGGTTTCAGGAAAAATATAAATCCTAATCTAGAGCAAATGTCAAGGGAATGTGATGACTGTTAAACTAGCAGGTTATTAACATGCACACTGGTTTCTGATTATATTGTGGGCTCAAATTTATATTGAATACAAGTCACATTGTCATTCATAAACCATAAATATTCATGTGTGCTTAAAACCAACAGATTCTTACAAAACAACATATATATCGAAATCCCAATAACAGTCAGGGAGAAATTCCTGTTCCTATACATTCACAGGGTCTCTCCTAGAAGAAATCCCAAGTGGTAAACACAAAAGCAAAACTGTAATATAAATTTGGATTTTTTGTAAAACTGACACAGCATTACTACTGAGTGTGACTAAGCAGTTACTGTGAAGAATGCAGACTGTTGAGTGCAGCTTCACTCAGTCGGAGTCTGGCCTTCATTTGAGCGATCTTCTCCTCCTGTACCAGTTCATCAAAGTCACACTCCCTCGCCAGCGGGGTGGCGCCCAGAGACTCCCTCCCTGTGCAGCTTTGATTGCTTTTGAGTGTCACTGCACCACGTTCCATGTGCACATCACCGACCCCCTCATCTTTTTGACTGGTGCGCTCGGCTTCATCACTGGCCAGGTCCATCATCTCACAGTCACCACTGTCCTCATTGGCCCCGACCTCCTGCCCCCCCCCAGGATGAAACCAGGATGGCTCTGGGGCTGCTGCTGCAGCCTTGGATGAGGACACATTCTTGTTTGTGCTGTGCATATTCCTGGGCCTTTTGTCATTGTGCAGCTCCTGGAGGAAAAAATAAGGTAGTATCACATAAGACTTATGGAAAATTCTGTCCACAGACTTACAACAAGTACATTCTAATTTTCTAAAAGGGGACATATTATACCACAGTTGATATGGTTCCTTGGGGTCTTAATGAAATGTCTGTAACATATTTTGGTCGAAATACCACAAGGATCATTTAAAACAACTCTTAAAACTCAGATTGACCTGTTTTGAGTGGGCCAACCGCCAGTGGAGCCCGGCTAGCGTTAGCTCGCTCGTCCTAGGCCATGTAGCGAGACTCCCTACATGGGCATGGTGTGACTATGACATTTATTTCGGTCGTAATCCCATTCGACGCACTCTAGCATATCGTTTCCTACATAGAGGAACCACAACAAATCCCAGAGTTTTTGGGACGGTAGACATGCCAGATACCCAAATTAACGTGTAGAAGCACTACAAAAGTGGAATTTTCATAATATGTCCCCTTTAACTTTGAAAATATAGCATCTATAGTAAAATTAATTCAACTCCAGTGGAAAATTATACATCTCATCATAATCAGCTTTTTTTTGTATTCTATTGCCTTTTTATATTTCTTTATTCTCTTTTCTACCTCATATTCACGTGCCTGCTGCTCCAACACCTGAATTTCCCCGGTGTGTGGATCCATTAAATCAGCACCACTGAGGCACATTACTCTGTTGGTCAACAAATGATTCTGGTCCTCTGATGTTTTCTAATTATCACACTTAAAACTGATCTATATAAAAACCTGCGGAATTCATATTTATGTTCCTGGATAAATGGGGCGTCGCTGCTTCTGCAACAATGAAGTTAAAACACTGTCCGGCGTCATAAGCTGCAAGAAGAAACTTCTGTCTGCAGGAGTGTGTGTGTTAGTGTATGTGTCTGTCTGCTCGTCTCTGTCCCTCCTCACACATGAACTGATAATCACATGGGATATTCATCATTTTGTTGCATATTCTAAAATAGTTATTAATATATGCTGTCGGAATATGACTCCGGATCGTTCTGGTCACTTTAACCCTGATGTCCTGTCTGTGCGCGTCACGTTACATCTCGTCTAGCAGGTTTAAACACAAAAATGTCTCTAAATTCTAGAGTGAATCAAACACAAAGTAAACGTTGGTCCTGTACGTGTCCTAATAACTTGGGATCGGTGACACTGACAGAGACTCCGACACAGGACGACCGGACCTTTAATGAGCGTCTGTCCTGGTCCTGGAGTAGGGCTGGTTATAATTATTCAGTGGTCAAAAACCGCTGAAACAATAAACATAGCTGAAAACATGATTCGATTGTGTTCTAGCACTGAATCGATGCAGAGTTGTCCTCCACTGCGAGAGCTCCATCATTAGAACATGTGCTGCTGCTCCGAAACCCAGTGCGGTTTGCATTCACCTAACCTGGCCTAGCTGTAACTCTATTCCAGTCACATGATTGCTTCAGCAGGGTGCTATTCTCATGGCTGTTCGTGTTGTCTGTCAAAACATGGATGGAATGAGTTTAGGGCTGCCGCGATTAGTCAACGTCATCGGTGACGTCGACGCTGAAAATGCGTCGACATCTATATTTTAAACCGACGCGTCGGACTCACACAAATTATGAATTTACCTTTTCAATTTCTAAAACGTTTCATTTCAATTCATTATAACAAATGTTCTTCTTCAATATTACTACGTAACGCCGGGTTTTTACCGGACCCCGAAGCGCTCCGCAGCGCCGCTCTCCTCCGCGCATCTCTATTCTTAAGCTTGTGCTGGAGCCTGGCACCGCCTGGCACCGCCTGGCACCCCCTGGCACCCCCCCCCCTCTCTTTCTATCTGCTTGTGTGCTTGTAGTGTGTAGTGGATGGGCAGAGGGGGTCATTTAATTATGTGATTGGGGAAATTAAAACTCCAGGACCACAGAAGTGGTATACAAAGAATGGGATGCACATTTTATCATTTATATCATATAAAATAAGTCATTGATATCGTTTAAAATCATTTTCCAGTATGTTTCCTGGCGCGATACGCTTGCAGCGAGCGGAAAAAATAGGCCGTGGTATCTTTAATGTTATTCACAACAGTTGATTGACATGTATGTTTAGCTAATAGGAAGCCCCTATGTTGGTATGTTATGGACCAATAGGAGGAGGCAATGAATGTGGGGGGCGGGGTCAGACACAGAAGTGAGGACCCGAATAAAGATGTCAACATAAGCACACAGTCTGTCTCACGCACATTATTAAGCAAACTCGACAGACTCGACGCCGAAACCATCGGTGCACCATCGGAGTCTTCAAACACACAAAACCAACTTTTGGAAAGGTTGACACACTCGCATTGTCTTCAGCATTACCAATACTTGGTGTAACTAACAATTTATCTGCGTTGTTGCTGCGAGAAAACAAATCGATGTTCTTACTTTTCACCATCACCGTTATTCCTTCCTAGCAGTATTTATGCAGCCAAGCGACCAACTGCAGAGTGTATAATCTGCTTCCTGTTAACCCGAACATGCACAGTGTATGTGAAATATCATTTCATGTGTTTTCTGGTGTGTTAGTTCGAAATGAAAAGGAAATGGTTTGGTTTTTGAATTGAGAACGTATATGTGTGAATGTAAAGCTATAGATGTCAAATGAATTGTCATGTTTTCCCATGTTGTGACTTCCCCAACTGAAATGTCAAGTTACCTTCTTCTGGCTTTCAGATGACACTGAGTGAGTAGAGGGAGTGTCTTTTCGACACTTGCTTGGATTGTTCTTACTGATGCACAGGTAAATGCATCCATGGTAGATGACAATAGCAGAGAAGCCATTCTGTGGTGGTGAGCCCCGGGGACACAAGGAGGTGGGAGACTTGCATGTTGAGAGCGTTTTCCCTTGGTTCATATCCTTCAGCATGTTGGAAATGGCACGGTTGCTAGAGTAAATAGGCATTTTGAAAGGACCCGTCAGATGCCGGAACCTTCTGCCCAGCAATGAGGACGCGCTTTCTAGTGCATCCTTTCCTGTGTTGGACAGTAGTTTCTGCCCCTTCCTTCTTAAGACTGCTGGACTAATCCATATTGCCAGTTTCTTGGAGTCTTTCGAGTCATGCAGGGGGAAGCCCATTCTTTTGAGCACTACGGCTGGTAAACTACACAGATTGATGGTTGTTGCGTCAGCCTCATCTGGAATGAAGATTTCAAGTCTGTTGAGGGAATCCATGCTCTGTGTATTTCCCTGTGTAGACACAAAAAACACTGACTTTTATTATAGAGCCGGGATGAGTCTCCCTTCATGTCCTACCTGCTAAATATTGAAGTTTAGAAATGGGGTTGGGCTTAAATGGCATATGATAATTTATGCAATGAAATACAATGAAAATCGGGTTCAAAGGGGACATACTATGAAAAAAATCTGGCACGTCTACCGTCCCAAAAACTCTGGAAAAAAAACAACTCCTCCGAATGGTTGTGGTTCCTCTATGTCAGAAACGATACGCTACAGTGCGTCGAATGGGATTACGACCCAAATAAACGTCATAGTCACACCATGCCCATGTAGAGAGTCTCGCTACATGGCCTCGGTGAGCGAGTTAGCTCGCGAGCTAACGCTAGCCGGGCTCCACCGGCCCGGATAACTCCAGCTCGGTCCAAACCAACTGCAGCTTCTACTCTGATCCCTGAGCAGCTGAGACCAGAGAAACTGTGTGTTTCACTGCTCTTCTACAAAGTCACTGACCGACCGTGTGTCGCTCTGAGCGAGTGAGTGAGTGTGGGTACATGGAGCAGTTAGTTCTAAGCATTAATTAACGCGTAAATTCCACAAATTAATCATCCCGCGTTAACGCGTTAATTTTGACAGCACTTATATGTATATATATATATATATATATATATATATATATATATATATATATATATATATATATATTGACACGACCCAGTGGCGCAGCTGAACAGGATCGAAACAACATAACTTGGACTAGTTTAAACATGTTCGCTGGTCATAAAGCGCAGGCTTTGGCAGTATGATATGTCTCTGTTCTGAATGAGGCAGCTATTTCCCCTCAGCTCACCTCTGAGCGGAAGGTGTTTAAATACTGTTGTTCACAATAATGTTGCTCTTACCTTCTTCATTCACCACGACTTTTCTTTTTCTTGTTTCTGTTTCTTCTTCTTCTTCTTCTTCTTCTTCTTCTATGACGGGTGGCAAACAACTTACAGGCGAATTGCCGCCACCTTCTGGGAAGTGTCGATCAGAAGAGTTGATATTTTCCTTTCCTTCCTTCTCGTGCTGTCTAAAACCTTTTAAATATGACTTTGTTCCCTGAATTATTCTTGTTATATTCTGTGCTTTTTTTTTTAAACTTTTTGAATGTGCTTGAAAATCAGTGATTACCAGTGCATTACCACGGTCTACTGGACTGGAGTGTGGATAAGATTGAATAAAAATACAATTTAAAGTCAGAGTGTTTTTCTTTCCTTTGTGACTAAACAGGTGATTCCTCATATGAGTGTATTTTGTGCTCCTCAGTTTTGGGCTGGTGCTTACCTGTTTTATGTAATGTTGAATCCTGTTCCGCCATTTCTCATTTTCTTCCTTTTGTTTACAGCCTCCCACCGACATGTTTCTGTTTTAATGTTGGTATTATCTTCCACCTACTGTAATGGAGCTTGAACAGTTAATTGGCCGGAAAACATATCCCTGTTACTCTAGTCATTAGTTAGAAAACTACCGTACACTTCATGGTGTTTTTCCCAGCAGATTTTCCACAGTATTGTTGTCCTTTTCCAACCCTTTAGTGCTGATACCTGTTGCAATCTCTCAGTACATGTTTAATTATTTCTGGTTCATCACAGTATGTCCAGAATGCAGTGTTTGAAGTAAACCTGTATGTCCTGTTCTAAGCCAAGTAATAACCAACTCTTTCTTACGGCTCCCTCGCCATGTTCTACCATATTTTAAATACTGTTAGTTTTTCACCAAATATTTTTGCAATTTTTTTCACGCATATGATTTTTTATGACGGTTTCAATCTGTGCTTTACTTTCAGTATTTAAAAAAAATTTCAACTTCTCATTTTTTCTCATTAGCTTTTAACAAGGAGATTTTAGTTGAGTGAGTGGCTTCTTATTTTAAATTTAACTGACAAGATTTGACTGTACCTTTAAACAAAATTTTAAATAACAGAACAAATCAAGCAGGTATTCGTGAATGGAGAAATGTCCATTGTCAACATTTCAAATGCAGGCATCCCACAGGGCTGTGTCCTCTCCTCCCTGCTTTTTATTATGTAAAAGTCAAGTTCTCCGATGAACCCTCTTCTACAGGTCCAAACATCTACCTTCGTCAAATGGTGCGATCACTAAAGATTTCAGGAAGTTCAGTGACCAACCTAAAGCCAGCATAAGAGGTGAAAATCGTAGAGACATAAGTAGCTACCTTTGAAAAGTGTTTGAGCCAAAATTTTAATTTGATGAAATCACTCATTACATTGTAAAGCAGGGAGGCTAAACTCTTTTGCTGTTTGTAGATAACTTTATTCATCCCCAAAGGGAAATTAAGTCATCATAGCAGCAGGTATATTTGAATACAATAAAATACAATACAATAGAATAAAAAAAAAAATATTGAGGTAGAAAGAATAAAAAAATAGGAACACAAGATAAATAGGTAGATAAGGTGCAGTGGCAAGATGATGGTAATAGTACTGATGATATGATGGTGATGTTATTGTTAGACAGTATATACAAATAGTACAGTATATAATATAATATAACATAATATATATATTTATATATGATAGTTATTCTACCAGTATAATAGCAGTATATAGTAATAATGGCAGCAACAGTATATATAATAATAGTAAATATAATAATAATAACATGTACACTTTGTGGTATCACAGTAGGTTTAACCACTAAAAAAGGGAGTAGGGCAGTGCGTCACAGAAGCAAAGAGAAGACTTACAAAGGGTTTCAAACCAATTCTGGTTTATTAAGTTCACAAAAAGTCTCACCGGAGGCAAAACATCAAGTTCCTCAAAGTATAATTATAAGTCCTCCGTCCACTCCTTTATCAGGGGGTTCCTTTCCACAACATCTTAGTCCAGGTCTCCTTCTCCGGCTCCCTGCTGTGTGGTGGCCTCCACTCCTTTGTTCTCCTCTCCTCCCCGCACACCTGAGCTCCGGCTTTAATGAGGGAGACCTTGGAACCTCCCCCAGCAGTGCCTTCTGGGAGATGCAGTCCTCCCGGCAGCCATCTTGTGGGGAGGTAGCAACTCCCAGAGTGAGGCACATAATGCCCCTCTACAACCCGCCCCCTTGTGATGCCACAACATGTATAAATATTATATACAAAGAATATACAAAGAGTATGATATAATATGATATGATATATAGTAGAGGTATAAATATAAGTATTCGACTATACAATAGATAATATAATATACTATGAGTGTAAGAATATGTAGACAGTGTGCAAAAGAAAATATTATTGTATAAAATGATATATAGTATCAATATGATTTATATTAACACATAGCGGAGTGTTTTACAGGGTACACAGTGTAAGGAGACAGGTATGTTTAGATCAGTTCTGTGATGGTGGCTCTGACAGAGGTAGATGAGTTGTATAGTCTTATTGCGGTTGGGAGGAACGATTTCCTGTATCGTTCCTTAGAGCAACGGGGTTGAATGAGTCTGTGGCTGAAGCTGCTCCTTAGCTTGTCCAGTGTTTTGTGGAGGGGGTGAGAGGGATTGTCCATGATTGCCAGCAGTTTTGCCAGCATCCTGTCCTCCACCACCTCCTCCAGGGTGACAAGCTTAGAGCCAACCATAGACTCTGCCTTCCTAAGGAGTTTTCTCAGTCTGTTGGCGTCCTTTGCCTTGATGCCCGCAACCCAGGACACCACAGCAAAGAAGATTGTGCTCGCCACAACAGACTTGTAGAAAATCTGCAGCATCTTGTTGCAGACATTGAAGGATCTGAGCCTCCTCAGGAAATAAAGCCGGCTCAGGCCCTTCTTGTAGACGGCCTCTGTGTTGGTGGACCAGTCCAGTTTATTGTCCAGTGTGACACCCAGGTACTTATATGCAGGTACCACCTCCACATCCGTCCCACCGATGCAGACAGGAGAGGGCAGGGGCTTGTTCCTCCTGAAGTCCACCACCATCTCCCTCGTCTTCTTCACGTTGAGCTGCATGCGGTTCTCCCCACACCACTTCACAAAGCGGTCAACCAGGTCCCTGTACTCAGCCTCCCTCCCGCCCTCAACACACCCCACAATGGCCGTGTCATCAGAGAACTTCTGCAGATGACACGTCTCAGTGCAGTGCTTAAAGTCAGCAGTGTATGTGGTGAAGAGGAAGGGGGACAGCACAGTTCCCTGGGGGGCCCCGATGTTACTGATCAGACGATCAGACACACAGTTCTGTAATCTCACAAACTGTGGTCTGCCCGTCAGATAGTCATCGACCCAGTTGATGAGGGGAGCACTCACCTGCGTGCCCTCCAGTTTGGCCTTCAGCAGTCTGGGCTGGATGGTGTTGAAGGCGCTGGAGAAGTCGAAAAACATGATCCGGACTGAGGTGTTGGGTCTGTCCAGGGAGGAGTAAGCCTTCTGCAGCAGGTAGATGATTGCATCATCAACCCCAACATGGGGCTGATATGCAAACTGCAGGGGTCTTGTGATGGGCACACCAGCGGTCTGAGGTGGGCCAGGACCAGTCTTTCCATGACCTTCATGATGTGAGAGGTCAGTGCCACCGGCCTGTAGTCCTCCAGTGCAGCAGGATGTCCTTTTTTGGGCACTGGGACCAGGCAGGATGTTTTCCAGAGCACTGGCACTCTCTGAAGGTGTAGGCTCATGTTGAAGAGGTGCTGGAGAACTCCACAGAGCTGGCTGGAACATGCCTTCAGCACACGAGGGCTGATGCGGTCCGGTCCCGCAGCTTTCCTCGGTTTGAGCCTCTCCAGCTCTCTCCTCACCTGGCTGGCTGTGATGTGGAGTCCAGGCTGGGGGGTGGAGGGTGTCAGTGGTGGGTTTGAGGGTGGAGGTGATGAGGCTGGTGCAGAGATGTGTGTGTTGCAGGAGGTGGTGGGGGGCTGTGGGTGATGTGAGGATGTCCTGGGGGTGGGAGGTGTGAAAAGGTCTGTGGTGAAAGCTAGCGGGGGGGGGGGGGGGGGGGGGAGAGAGGTGGTGACGGGGGTGGTGGGGGGCAGGGGGTAATGGGGGGAGGTGGGGGGTTGTTGCTCAGAGAAGCTGTAGAGGCAGTCGTAGAGGCAGTGGAGGGCGGGTTGGAGTTGAACCTATTGAAGAACGTGTTCAGCTCGTTCGCACGTTGTTCATTCCCAGCTGCTCCCCCATCTCTCCTCTGGAAGCCGGTGATCTCCTTCATCCCCCTCCAGACGTCCCTGCTGTTGTTGTCCTCCAGTTTGTGCTCCAGTTTTCTCCTGAAGTTGTCCTTGCTCTCCCTGATGCTGCGCTTGAGCTCCCTTTGTACCCGTTTGAGTTCTGCTCTGTCCCGTGATCTAAAGGCCCTCTTCTTCTCGTTGAGAAGGGCCTTCAGGTCGCTTGTTATCGCTTGTTATCGATTGCTTTTACCATTTGTAATGGGACGCATGTGGAAGAAGAAAAAAAGATTAAATCATAATACTAAGGTCTGCTCTAAGATCACTGGAGTCAAGCAAAAAGGCCGGTGTTCCATCTGGCTTGTAAGAGATCAAATGACCATATGTCAATGTCTGTTGTGGCTACTAATGGGATTACTACACTTGTCTGAATTTCTTTTCTTCCCCTTCATGAGCGGGAACCCAAAGGAAGGAGAGATCCAACCCTCTTCTGTAGTCTACATAACACATGAGCCATTTCTTCAACATTCTCAACAACAATTTAATTTCATTGAGCCACTGTTATGCTGCCAGTAGTAGATCAGCTGTTTCCCACAATAGGGGATCAGCATCTGTGGGCCCAGACTCCAGTTCTTCTGCAACATCTGTATTATGAACATCTCATGTCAGCATTTTGTATAATGATCTACTTTGGTGCCATTGTAGGTTTCTCTGTAAACATTTGCTGCGGTCCTGTGTCTGTGGACGGCATCACGAAAAGAGCAAGTAATAGAGCTATTGCTCTGGGGTTGTTTATAATAATACACTTTATTTATAAAGCACCTTTCAACACGTCAAGTGAACCACATCACCATTCTCAGGCTGAGTTGCTAAAAACACAAGCCATTTTCAGACATAAAGGAAGTCCAGATAATTGCGTGCAGACTTTCTAAGGAGTTTGCCTTTCAGACATGAACAACACAGCACGAGATTCTCCACTCAGCCGTGTTACCAACAGGATTCAGATGAAGGTAGAAATTCTGTTGCAGAGTTTTTGTTTGAAGCAAATCTTTACTTAGACAAATATTAGTATTTAAAATATGAATCTGTTATCACATTTCTAGTAATTAATTACCATAACTTTGTTGACCGTGGCAGGCGACAGTGGCGTCATCTTCACAATATGTTTTGTTCTATTTGCGATGATAATGCAGCCATTTTTCATGTAGAGGGTAGAAAACCAACAGCTGTCAAATAAAAACTCAAGACTCATAACATTTAGTAACTGACAACTATGAACCAAATGTGTGTTAGCCAATAGAAATTAATGTATTGGGCGCCCGCGCAACTACAGCTGTTTTCAGGCTCCTGTCTCTTGAGGATTTGGTCCAGACTTTGTCTGGAGTTTGCGTTTGACACATACACAAAACAGCAGGAGATTCTGCACTCAGACATCTTCACACCACCTCAAATGGAAGTTTGAGGCGTCCTGCAGCGATCGCTGGTTTGGTTCTGACCTGGCCCAGTGTAAAACAAATGATATTCTAAAAACTTTTAAAACACGTTAGCATATTTGTTAGAATATTAGTTTGGAAGGTGAAACTTGTCTCAGCTCATGCTGTTCCATATTCCATCAGTTCTAAAGCTGCCTCCCTCTCTTTCAGAAGCTCTTTGAGTCTTTGGATCTGTCTGTCTCTATATTGTTCATCTGTGTCCATGGATGCTGAGGACAAACTATCCCCGGCTGGAACCTCATGAGTCTTAGATTTCTGATTGTTTCTGACTGTGAGACAGCTGTTTCCAGATGTTATCACACCTTTTCTAGCAGCTTTTGTTCGTGTCCCTTTTTTACTGATCTGCTCTGTTCTGCAGGCCCATTTCTCCAGCTCCTCTGACTTGAATTTCACTGCAGGCTCCTGAGTACCAGGGACGCAACATGGACACATGGTGCGTTTCCTCGTCCTTCCTATTCTACTGGTGTTTGTATTCAGGTCCACACAAGTCTGAGTCTGTCGCTTGGTTGCTACATCCTGCAACTCTGCGATTTCGTTTGCATTGAGGAAGTCCTCATCAATCGGTTCCACATAGCCAATCAATGTTGTGTTTTCAACACCACATGACGCCCCCTTGGGTGGACTTTGACCCAACTCAGAGAGAGGTTTTTTGTTCAGCTTGAAAACGGCACATTCAAGAGACATGACATCTGTGTGAGCAGTTACAGTGGCTGCATCTGCTGGCTGTTCCCATTCGGTTACTCCTTCCTCTCTCTTCACATCATCGTTCTGGTTTTCACAGGACCTGTAGAAGTCCTGCAGAAAGAGTTCCTTCTCTTTCAACCCATTTGCTAGTTCATGCTGATCCTCTGTTGAATTTATAGACTCACTAATCCGAGCCTCTGCAAGTCCAGCTGAGGCCGCATCAATCCTCTGCAGGCAAATCTTCACATCAACTGTAATACCAAATATCTGGCTCAGCTGACGGTCAGCCATTTTACAAGGTGGGGGTGCCGGTGAAGATGTCCGACCACCTGGAGGGGCCTGCAAATATAAAAACAGAAAATACATACAACTCTTAAAAATGAGAAACAGCGAATCTTTTTAGCTACTTATCGTGAAGTGGAAATGTTGGACGGCAAAACTATGGCTATTTTTACATGAAACAACTCATACTCGAATAAGCAATAAATAGCCACTTCAAAAAATAAGAGTTTAATGGATGTATCATATATTTTAGTTCATTTCCCAGCAAATGATTGCATCAGGAGGTTAGAATATGGTGTAATAAGACTTTAAAAGCAAAGCTTTGTTATTTGTTACTATTTTTCAATGTGTTTTTCAATTTGGCAGCCGCATTTGAATGAGCCGTAGAAATGGGAAGGCCTAGTTGCGTCACTGTGATGCCATGTCTATGAAAGCAGCTTCCGTAGGATGCAACCCTTGAATTAAGACATAGCTGTGGTCAGAAAAGCTGAACAGAGGGCAAAGGCTTGTATGAGATCAATTGAGCATATATGTAACAGTGGCATGGAGGACCTGAGCAGTCATCCAAACCAGGATGGTAACTTTCATTATATGAATCACCAGTTTCTCCTGTTATGATTATAAAATTTAATGCGAGTTCAGTTGGTACCAATCTTGTGTTATGCAATAGCATGCTTTTGGCTCAGAAGCTTGATGACTACATCTGCTCTACAGAAATAGTTCAAAATGTTTCAAATTAAAAAAAGTTGTCTGAAGATATCCCCCTTAAATCTGTGGATGTGGAATGTACAGTTTGTCTATTTAATGATGTTGCATGAATTTAATAATTAAGTTAAGACCTAATAACAATATGCTTTTAACCATTTCTGTTAAAATCACTAGTTTTCTGTATCAATGAAACAATAAAAGTGGCTTCACCTCCTCCTGTTTGTGAGAGCATGCTGCACTGCTGCCATCTGCTGGAGTTTCTGGATCAACATCACCTCCCATGCTCCCCTCCTGTTGGGTGGAAGTGCTCTTCTTACTGTTCATGTTTGAGCCCTCATCATCATTCACACTTGTCCCGGCAGAAGCACAAACATGTGTGACATTTTCAACTGTGCCTGATCTTCCTCCAGTAGGATCATCCCTTCCATCAGCGTAAGCTCTACCACCCGAGCTCTTCTCCTGTGTCAAACTGTTCGAGCAGCTCATGTTCAGCAGGTCAATGTCCTTTTCTATTGTAGTTTGTGTTTGTGTCGACTCAGCCTCAGATTTTGGTGGAATATATGACACAAATATTACGTTGTCATCATCCTGATGAGAGACTGCTGATGTGCTAACTGATGTTGCTTGTTGCGAGTCATCTTGAGTATCGTCATCACAGAGATCGATTACGTCATCTGGCTCATCTGAAATAATAATGCTGATGTCCTGCTGTGTTTGAGGTACAGCTGGCTCAACAGGGTGTTGGAATAAAGGTTCTGTGGTTTCCTTGACTTCAGAATTTGTTGTTGCTGCTGTGGGTGAGTCGTTTTCTCCTTGTTGAAATAGTAGACTGCTTTTTTTGCCCACAAAAAATACCTTCCCGTTGCACACGATTAAGGCATTATCTTGTTCTTGTCCATTTTTGTCCAAGTTAGACTCAGAAACATTATAGTACTGACCCATTTTCTCTCTCTTTGCCACTGTTCGAGTAATCTGAGAAGTAACAGAATAAGAATCCACATAAGAAGCAGTTGAGGGGTCCTCTTCTTCAATTACCCACCTTGTAGGGCCGTTGGGCCCTTGTGAAGCCTTTGGAATCAATTTCAAGCGTGGCTTCGATATTTTAGCTGTTTTTTCTGTCTGAGAAGGCAGCCTGGGTGACCAAGATCCAGAATCCCATGGTGGACCAGCACATTGACTCACGGTGGTGACCGGTGACACAAAAACTACACTGGGTACGTCTGAAACCGGAGTGGAATCGGCTGATGAATTAAAAATCTGCTTCTTGATACCTGGAGGAAGTTTCGATGCTGGCAATGTTCGCACATGTGCATTGGGGGGAATCTGAAGAAGCTGTCCTTTGGGGAGGGCTGGAGATTTCACCATCACTGGGAGCTGATATGGAAGTCTTACAGAGTTCACACAGTTTGTTGCAGGAGTTATCGGCACTTTGGACATTAAACTTTCAGTCTGTTGCTGTTGAGGATGATTGTTCCGTGAATTACCAGGATCCAATACACCTCGATTAGGCAAGACATTTGACACATTAGTTACAATCTTTTTGATCGGAAGTGGTGCTGAGGAAATATTTACAGCTTTCTGTGTGGTAGAGTCCACACTGGGTTTACGTATTTCATATCGGATAAACTGTCCATTAACCAGTTTTACAGGAATCAGTGTCATGATTTTCTTTCCATCGGCTCCAACAGCAGGCATCGCCTGGTAGAAGACACCGGCCCCACTGAGAGAAAAAAACAACAGAGCACAAAAAACTGTTCATAAAAGGTTGAAATACTAATAGGAAAATACAGTTTTTAAGTTTACTAATTTGAAGCAGTGAAATGTTGTTTATGTGCTGAAATCCAAACAGTTCTTCTCGCTGCGGCAGTAGATCTATTTTGAGAATGTGACTGTTTAGAAGTTTAAATAATGGAATGAATGAAGTTCCCCTTGGCTGCTTCAAATTCAGAGTCCTGGAGTTGTTCATTCACTGCTGCTCTGTCATGGCTTCATGGCAATACAGAGGTGGAATCGGAAAATGGTTAGCAAAAATTAGCACAAATACTAAGAGCAGAGGGAAACGACTAGGCCGATAAACTAGGTTAACAATGGCTTGACTCCAACTAGAATAAGTTTAAGAATGTATCTAAACTTGTCAATTCAAGTGGGAACTGCTCCATTAACTCAGGTTAAAGTTGCTTTGCTTCTGTTACAGTCATGTGTTGCACGTCAACTTCACCTCTTAACCCAAATTTATGTTCAGATAGGAGGGTTGGGCTAAATCCTGTCCAGGTCCAGACCATCATGCAACGGATCCATGCTGACATCCATTTCATTTTTATTTCTTTATCTTTAAAATGTCATTTTAACATGTTCTTGTGTTTCTTATAGTCTGTTATCTTGTTTCAATGACATTTTAACTTGTTTTTATTTTGATCTATATCGTATAGGACAAATTGAGCAGCATTTATTGTATGAAAGGTGCTATACAAATAAAGTTGATCTATATTATTATTATCATCCTCTCTCTACTAGTAACTAATTGACTGTTCTCACTGTGAAGCTGCATAGCTAATTAAAAGAGCCATTGGTTTAGGTTTCATATTCCATGTTGGGTTGAATACTCCTGTAATTATGATTAGACTGTTGATCATTTTAGAATCACCCAGGGATCTTAATAAACAGGTTGGGCTTTTTATCACATGAGTGTGATCAAAACCACAAAAGGATCTGGTTGTAAAAGTAGCAAGGTAATATACATGTGATGCTGATGACATGTTATAGACCTGAAGTTGATCAAACGTAGACGTAAAACAGGGAAATATTGAAATATTTGGAATACATGGGAAGGGTCATCAGAACTGTACCTGGGAACTGCATCCTTGTGCTTACGAGTAGGAAACATGACTCGTGAAAATCCCTGAAACTGGACTCGTGATGTTCCCAAGTCAGCAGCTTCAATCAAACTGGTGAGTGATTCATAAACTGTATCGTCGTGTGCGTCCCCACGACAGAAGAATGAGTCGCGTGTATCTTCCCTGAGTCCATTTCCTTCGATCTAATAATTCCCACTTTACAGCTCGATCACTGCACCTCTCGGCTTCCGTTTGTTTTTCTCGTTTGTCACATCCAACTTCCTGTTTGTGACGCGGGTTGTGTTCAACGTCGCTAACATTTGCACGTTACACATACATGTTCTGTTCATCCATCAATGTTTATATGTTAACCGCAGACTGCCAAAGATGGTTCTTACTTCTGTCAGTGTCCATCTCAATGTAATGACACCGCATAATAACAGTGATCGTGTTACCAAACGATGGAGCCGCTGAACTGAAAACACTTCTGGTCTGCTAAGTTCCGGTCTGCTAACATCCGCTCAGACATTCCGCTTCCGCTCTGAAATATGTTCCGGGCTTTGGTCGAAATGTAATAAAGCTCATGTACCCAATAGTTTTTAACATTTACATAAATCATAAGGGCTGCGGTCCAGCACTGTTTATAACCTGGGTCCCTGTACGAGTGTAATGACCTGGAGGTACTGAAAGGCTGCCATAATAGGAGCTAAGAAAGGAAACTTGAATGTCTCCTATCTCATCTCCTCCAGCTTATTATACCTTGGACCAAACTCAATAAAATGTTTGTGCCTTGAATTATGTTAAGTGTTATTCCTACCTGAGTAGTACACATATTTTATTGTAGGATATCCGTTGGTTGTTGTTAGCTGGAAGCAAGGTTTGTTGCCTGTTTGTGTTTTCCAGGACAATATTACATTTCAATAATCTGACGATTTTATCCAAAGCAATTTACAATGAGTGCATTCAACCATGAGGGTACAAACCCAGAACAACAAGAATCAAGAAAGTATAATTTACTTCAAGAAAGCCAAACTACAAAGTGCTATAAGTAAGTGCCATTTTAAGTGCTACTAAAACATTTAATTTTTTATTCAAGGTAAAGTCGGAAGAGATGTGATTTGAGTTTGTGGCAGAAGATGTGTAGACTTTCTGCTGTCCTTATGTCATTGGGGAGCTCGTTCCACCATATAGGAGCCAGGACAGCAAACAGCTGTGATTTTGTTGAGTTTTTAGCTCGAGGTGAGCAAGCAACAATCCGATTGGCAGATTCAGAGCGGAGTGAATGGACTGGGGTGTAAGGTTTGACCATGTCCTGGACGTAGACTGGACCCGATCCTTTTGCAGCACAGTAAGCAAGTACTAATGTTTTGAAACGGATGCTGTCAGCCACTGGGGCGGCTTTGGCTGAGGGGTAGATTGGTCGTCCTCCAACCTGAAGGTCGGCAGTTCGATCCCCAGTTTGATCCATCTGCAAGATGCTGAACCCCGAATGCCCACCCATAGAATAACAACGTGCTGTGAATAGATGCTATGTTTGAATATGTGTGTGAATGGGTGAATGTAAAACTGTAATGTAAAGCGCTTTGAGTGGTCATCAAGACTAGAAAAGCGCTATATAAATACAAAACCATTTACTGGTAACCAGTGAAGGGAGCTGAGGAGCAGAGTAGTTTGAGTGAATTTAGGTTTAAGATCAGTTGAGCTGCTGCATTCTGGATGAGATGCAGAGTTCGGATGGCAGTAGCAGGTAGACCTGCAAGGAGGAAGTTACAGTAGTCTAGCCGTGAGATGACCAGAGCCTAGACCAGAACCTGCGCCGCCCTCTGAGTGAGAATGGGGTGTATTCTCCTGATGTTGTACAGCATGTCTCTACAGGAACGTGTTGTTTCAGTAATGTTGGTAGTAGGGACAGTTGACTGTCGAGTGTCACACCTAGGTTCCAAGCAGTCTGCGTGGGGGCTAACACAAAGTTGTCAAGGTAATAGTCAGGTCGTGGGTGGGGGAGTCTTTCCCTGAAAGGAGAAGTAGTTCAGTCTTATCAAGGTACATTTTCAGGTGGTGTGCGGACATCCGTTGAGAGGACAAGTTTCAGACACAGATCCTCTTCAAGTTACCCTGTAAGTGTGGTCGTTGAAGTAGGATGAGAGCATAGAGAGAGCAGAGCCTCAGACATCCATGTCCTGAAGGGAGGAAATAAGGATCTGGTGGTTCACTGTGTCAAATGCAGCAGAGAGGTCTAGAAGAATGAGGACAGAGGAGAGAGAGGCTGGTCTAGCAGTGTGAAGTTGCTCAGAGACAGCAAGGAGGACAGTCTCAGTTGGGTCCTTGCCTTGAAACCAGACTGGTGAGGGTCAAGAAGGTTGTTGTCGTGGAGATAGTAGGAGAGTTGATTAAAGATATCTCGCTCAAGAGCTTAGGAAAGAAAGGGAAGAAGAGAGACAGGTCTATAAATGTTTACTTCAGTCAGGTTGAGGGTGGGTTTCTTGAGGAGAGAGTTAGGGAAAACAGCCAGTTGAAAGGGAAGTGTTGATAAGATAGGTGAGAAAAGGAAGAAGGTCAAGAGCAATAGACTGCAGAATGTGAGATGGGATGGGTCAAGGGGAAGGTGGTTGGGCAGGCCTTGGTTACCAAAGTTAGAACCTCATTGGGAGACAGGGGGGGTGAAAGATTAAAGCGAAGGGGATGAAGATGAAGTTGATGGAAATGTAGGTACGGATGGTGGATTAGAAAATGAGGAGTGTTTGTCATCAATCTGTTTTGAAAAGTAGTTGACAAAGAGGCTTGGTAAAAGGGTGGAAAGAGGAAGGGGACGGGGGGGGGGGGGGGGGTCAAGGAGGTTGTAAAAGATGGAGAAGAGTTTTTTCGTGTTCGAAAATGAGGATTAAATTGCAACTGCAGAAATAGAGGCAGAGAAAGAGGAGAGAAGAGATTGATAATTGAGCAGGTCAGGAAGGACTTGCGGACCTGTCGTGATGTAAGAGGACAGAGATAGTCAAGAGAGGACGACAGAGTAGAAAGGAGAGTATCCTTGACAGAGTTAGGATGCATGAGTGAGAAAGAGTCAGTTGAAGGGAGGGCTGATAAAACAGAGGAGGCTAGAGAGGAGGGAGAGAGGGAGCGTATTGTAGGAGTGACATCATCATGACGTCACTACGAAGTAGGAAAATCAATCATTTCATGCAGTCGTACATTAACTTTTGCAACCAATAAGATTAGAGAAACAATCTACTGTATCAATGACATTATGACATCTGTTGTGCAATAGTGCTTAAAAAGTGTTACCATAGAATGGTGTGCCTTTAGGCACTCAATAAATTTGGCTATCAAAATAAAATGTAAAACATTAATATTCAAAATATTAATATTAAATCATAACTTTAGTTGGTTAAAGTTCTCGCGGGGCACCACCCTTCATAGAAGGGAAAAGATAGCCAATTTATTGATTAAGATCAGTCTCATTTAGATCTAGTTCAATTAGAAATCTCAATATTTTACCATTAAAGATTATATAAAGAACAATGAAGGTTTATGGAGTTCTTAACAGTGTAACAATTGGCAAGATTCACTTATGCAATATTAATGACAGAACATTTGTGAAAGAAGAACATTTATTATGAACATAATAAAGTATAAAAACACAAATTACTAAACAATCAAACTAACTAACAAGGAGGTGTGTGTGTGTGTGAATGTAAATTAGCATGCTTTAAAAATGGTCCCTAAGATAAGAGCCCCCCCCCTTCTTCTGAGGTTGCTTTATGGGGGTAGGTTTAATTAGGTGGAGACTATGCGTGTGTCTGTGTAGATGTTAATCAGATAATGCAAGAGTCAGAGAGACCTACAAAGGAGGCCTATGAAGGGCCTAACTAACAATTACTTTCAAATAACTTGTTGCCACAATATCACAACACATATCAAACATATAAACACACACCGATCAAATAAACAGTCTTGCTTAGCGTAGTATAATTATTAAACCCAGATTATGTTACCAGTCCGAGGGAAAGGGGAAAAGAAGTTGCAGTCCAGTTGCAGTTCTGTGACGTCTCCTGGCTTTGTGGTCGTAGAGTTCTGCATTCGCGATTCTGTCGAGCCGTGTGCTCAGATGCTGGTTGAAGTTTTCCTGCAGGACATCGCGTCGCTACGAGGAGTTTTGTAGAGCTTGAAGGGCGAGGAGATTTCCTTGAGAGGGGTGAGCTGGGAGCTGCACCTCTGACCTCCGGTTGTGGGTTGGATAGAGAAGGAAGCTGGATCAGCCAGGCCCCCCCCCTTGGCGATGTAGGAGAGAGAGGCTGTAGCAGCCTTCCGCCTTCGAAGGATTGTAGAAAGAGAGAGAGAGAGGGGAGACCTCTCCTTATATTGGCCCCGGTGACCTCACAGGTCTTGGACCAGAGTGACCAATAGGAGTGACCCCCCAGGTTCTTGACACCTTTGTGTGATATTGCCCAAATCCCAGGACATGCAGCATCCTGTTACATCCTCTGGGAGACTGAGTTCCTTGACTGTCTTAAGACAAAGGGAACATGTGGCACTCTGGGAGACTGAGTTCACTCCAGAACATGCGGCTCCCTTGTTTCAAGTTTGACTGAAGGGAGGCCTGTGGTTTGCACAAAAACCATGTCCCAACACATCATGATCCAAAACAAACCAAATTGGACACTTCACTGACCCTTATCGATACACATGAAGCAATAAGATGAATGTTTTCCAATTTATGTGAGGCACAGACAGACAGATTCCTGTAATTAGTAGATGGATGTGGGCTCGCATGCATACCTGTATATGTTTGTTTAAGTATATATGTTTTTATGCACATCTTTCATTATTTACATTGAAATCTTTTAATGGCCATTTTCCACATTTTTACTTTGACGAACTTGTCCCAGGGCTTTCATCAGATCAATTTCAAATTCTGAGAATGTCATCTCAATAAGATGGAGATATAAAGCAACTCAAATTTTTTGTTTTCATGATGTGACCGTGGCATGGCGACAAAATCTGATAACACGCCATCAAAACAACAGTCAAAAGGGTTACAAGACATTAATGAAGTCGGCATAAAGTTACTGTGAGTTTTCGTCAAACGCCATATTAGTGGCGTGGCGTCAAAGTTCATCAACTCGCCATGACACACGGAACGCAGTTCCATCTATTTTATTTGTATTATTTTTTCTGCAAACTTTCATACAGATTTATCATTTTTGTTTCTTGTACCTCTTTTAACCTTTTTTATTATTTTATTTAGGTTTGTGTTTGATAATTGTCTTAAACTAATAGTTTTCTTTTAACTTTGTATTTGAGATTTTCTTTTATCTCCTTGTATCTACCTGTGTATGACAGGTGCTTTGTACATAAAATTGCCATACCTTAAATATTGTATGTTCTATTTAAACCTTTGGAAGCACTTTGTTCTTATTAGCTTGAAGAGTGTTTTAAAAATAAAGTTATTATACTTATAGATTTATGTATATTCTTTTCATTATTTATCCGACATACCTGGAACTTGAGTGTGACAAACTGAGAAATGACAAATTAATTAAATGGGTACATACGATTTCACATTTATTTGTCAGCTGTAATATTTCAAAACACAATTCATTGACTTGGCTGTGAATGTACTAATGCCAAGAACTAGCAGTCAAACACTAGATGTCTTTACTTCTGTAACATTCATTGTGGTTCATCAGTTAGTAAGAATATACGAATTGGTATGCTAGAAAACTGTATTCAGAAATGTGTTCTTTAACATGTGTTTAAATCTGGCTCCAAAGCTCAGTGAGCATGTAGAATTAAGGCCGAAATTGACATGTTCTTTTAGTGAATATTTTAGTAGGTGTGATGAAGAAGGGACAGTGCATCCCTGGTTGACAGTGTTGATCCTGGGATGGAACTTGATGATGGAAAAAGGCATGTAGTGGGCCAACTGAAGCAGTAAAATGCATTTGGTGTGGATGAAAAGTGTGAGTATCAATGTCCATGAACTAACACGGACAGTAGGATATCCTCTTAAGTATCTTTCAGGGGAAAAAATAAGACAGGTGGGCACAAAGTAAGAAAAAACATTAGTTGGTCCAAGAAAGTAAATCTAAGCTTACCACAAATTTCTTCTTGGTGCCATAATTTCAAATACTAACAAATTGAATGACCCGGTCAGTAACAATACATTTTTAAGGAGATGAAACTAGTAAATCAACAGATATGCAAATTTGAATAGTAGTGCAATTTTTCTTTATAACCTGATTATGATGATTTGACTTCATGAACAGAATCACAAATCAGCTTCAGTCCAATTATTGTAAAATCAATGTCAGAGTGCTCAGTCCTTGTTGGCCAGCAGATCATCAAGAATACGCTCACACATGTAGAGGCAACGGGGAACATGGAAGAACCCTGAAAAAGAGATGAGAAACACAATTATCTTACAGACTTTCACCGGGGCATCAGCTGTGCTGTAAAACATCCGGGGCCAAGAGGCTGGGGTGGGAGGCACCAAACAACCCTATTTTGTACCCTAGTTAAGATAACATCCAATTCATTCAGGCCATAATGGCCACAGATCAACTCTGAATGAGGTCTGAGTTATCAGAGCTCAGATGGACCCTTAGTGTGTCTCAATGGGTCTCTGTACTTAGAGCTGTTCACTTGTGATGGGATAACCTGAGATGGATGTGTATACCCGGTCTGAATAGGGTTTAAAGGTTTTACACAATATGCATGTAGAAAATTAGTATTGTATTCACACAGAACTCCAACCTGACAGTGTACAGAACTTCTTTGTAGCTTGCTTAAAAAACATTCTATTCGTGGTTTTAATTTAAGTAGTCACTTTCTGGCATTCAGTCTATTCTTCATCTTAATGACGATCTCACCTTTAAAAGGGCCTCCTTTGAAATCCAGTGCCACCTCCCCTTCTTGTGTCAAATAGCCAAACCACTCCCCGCTCTTAGCATCAGGAAACTGCAGAGAAACAAAATCAGGCACGTATATTGCAGTGTATTCAAATATACAGATATACAGAAAGACCTTATACAAAAAAGTGACATGTGTTTTCAGCTGTGACAGTATGGACAGAGATAATTTCTGATATAGATTGCTTCCATCTTAAATGAAAATAATCTAGTCAGGTCGTCGTCACAGAAATGAGATTAATCAGAAACATCTCACTCAGATAAATGAGAATAATAATTTTCCAAAATGCTGAATATCTTAAAACTAGTAATAAAAAAGTGTGCAGTTGTCCTACTGTGCCTCATTGGAACTGTAGTGTACACTCACATGACTGAAGGTATATTCATAAACTTGAGAGAAACTGTCCAGCAACTCGGGCTTCATGGTTTGACTGTAGGCCATCAGGAAGGCAATGAGGGCCTCACAGTGAGGCCACCACAGCTTCATGCTCCACTCCAACTGGTCAGACACACAAGCAAATTTAGGGACCTATTTAATCTATGATAACAAGCTAAATGCAAGCGCATCACTTGTCTAAAAAATCCTATCATGCGTTTACTTGAAATTATTGAATCACCTGTGTGGGGCAGTAACCATCCACATCCAGGAAATAGAAGAGACCGCTGTGCTCTTTATCCCATCCATACTGGTAAGGCAGCTCCACAAATTTGTTAATGGCGGTCTTCTGGAGTTCTTTGTCCCCCCACTCTGCACTGTACTGAAGCAGGAACCAGCCTGCTTCCAGGGCATGGCCTGAGTCAGCACGGGTTAGCATGTGGGGATGACCAAAAGGGAAAATGTTGAGTTAGGCAAATAAGAACAGCTGTCTCGAGCACGCGCTGTGCTCTTATCTGGCTGACTGATCAGCCGTCCAGTGTTTACCTGGGTTCTGAAGTCGGCCCTGGCAACCTGGCAGTTCTGTCGCATCCACTGACACATTCTCTAAAATAGCTGTGCCGTCTCTCTGTACCAAGAAAAAGACATTACAGCATATCAATGGGAGAATCTTCTGTACAAAGTCAAAGTGTAACCGTAACCATTAATACTAATAATAATACAAAGCACCAAAGCCCTAGAACATTACCTTGCTGAGTGTGTCCTTTGTTTGACTAACATGGGTGTTTACTTACAACCTGTTAAGAGATCGTTGAAGTTATTTGAGTAAAGTATGGCCAGTGCAACGAAAATATAATATAATTAAGGTTTCATTTTTTTTTTAAGAATATTACCACATTTGACTTTGACATGATACGAGTGGATTCAGGTGAAAAATTTGTTTAACTGTAGTCTCCACAGCAAAGCTAAATGCAGTAAATCCATGTCGTGCTTACAACTACTTAAACCCCTGAAGCTCATTTACATTTTTTGCTTAGAAGTAATGATAATGCACTATACTGAGAGTACGGCACAGTGGTTACACTGTCACCTCACAGCAAGAAGGTTCCCAGTTTGAATAGTAACTACGTTGAGTACCACCTATTCTTCTAGAATGTGCTAAATCATTCAATAAAATTGTATTTATCAAAAAAGTATGTGAATGTACACCATAAACTAACTGACCTGAAACTGGTTTGTTCCTTAAGCAGTCACAAAATGCCCTGGTTGTAAATACATAATTCTGACAAGTTATTTTGACCACACAGCTTCAAGCCATGTCCTATGCGTCCATACCTGTATGTGCTGTAGAATCTGCTGTACACACCAGCTGCCTAGTTCTCTGTACTTCTGAACCACTGCCTGACCCTGGCCTTCTGTGAGCTGTTGCACAAGGCACAAGAGCATCATCGGAATGGCCATGCTGTTGGTAAGAACATCTCCAGGAAGCTTGGGCCTGCCCAATCCTGAGGAGTCCACTCGAACCCAGTAGATCAACTGGTCCATCATCTGTTCAGCCTCCAGCTAGGAACACAGCAGAGGAGATGACATTCAAGTGCATTTAACTTTAGTTTTCTTATTCAACTTTTAACTTGAATGCCTGGTTTCTACAGAGCAGAGCTAAGTACAGTTTCTGGCAGCTCTATAACTCTGGAGAAGTCTGGACACCAGTTGATCCGAAGCAGTTTTGATGCGTTTTCAAACGAAAACGTACTTTTAGGGATTCAGGTAGCCTTAGTTACTACTGAAAGGATTACCTTGAACTTTGGTATAGGCCTTCATGTTTCCAAGAGGAAGGCCACTTCATTGAATCCCTCACTTTCCATCAAGCACCAACAACAGCTCATAAATGACACATCTCAACTACTACTATGAGGTTTGGCAAAGAAATGTGACACAGATATTTATGGTGCCAAGCAGTTAACCTTCATAAATTGTGATTCCCCTGAGTTTTATATTGCCTAATACTTTGGTTTATGACCATGACTGCAAAGCCAATGGCATTCCCATCAGATTCAGTTGCACTTTCAGTTCAAAGAATCTCTACAGCTTACAACCTACAGCTTCAGAGACTCACTAGCAAGGCTGCAGACTCTTTATCATGCAGAATGGTCCGTTTTTTAAACTGAAGCCAGTTATTTCCTACAGGTACATTTCATGTTTATTGCGAAAATACATGCAAAAACAACTGACAGGCTTTCTGCCTAATTAATTACTAATTAATTGAATCTGTGAAAATGGGCTTTCAGAATTATTTCAACTTATTCACTGCGTATGCAAATACGGCATTGCTAATTTCTTTCAGTTTTTGGTCCATTGCTATTTTAAGACTGACGAGGTATGACCATTAAATTGGTCACATACTGAAAATATCTTGTTATGTGGAGGGAAAAATACATCTTTCTATATAAGTTGTAAGATAATATTAAACAGTTGCATGATCAAAAATATGATACACATAGGTATATAATAAGTATTTTGTATTCATACCTGCATGTCCTTGTCACCAGTGACTCTGCTCAGTTCATCCATGGCCATGATGTAGAAACACTCACTGAATATAGTCCTCTGAATTTTGACCACTTTGCCATCTCTTGTTAAGCAGAAGGCACATTTCCATTGACCACTGCTGCTGGACACACGAGCAAACCTCCTGAGGAACACTCCTCCTAAGATGCAAACACAACAGTGTAACATTAGCTTTTGATTATACACAACTGGTATTAGCAATGAGTATAAAGGTATTCTCAGACATGAATCTCTGAGACTGATGACTTCTTCTACCTTAAAAACAAAATAATAACAATAATGTAATTTTCTGTCGTGAGGGCTATCACAATCAAAAAAGTTTAATGACGTTGTGAATTATCCGACAGTGAAAACCACACAGGTTTGCACAAAGGGAATATGATAGCATTGACAGGCGACCAAATGAAACTGACCCAGTCACCAGGATTTAAATTAAGAAAATAGTTCCAGACATTTTAATGTGCTTTTCTGAATCAGATTTACACCTGCTCTGACTAAATAGGTTAAATTAGCAGAACTAGCCTTAATGTTTCTACTTACCAGCTTTGGCTGCTTCAAGGATTTCAGGCTTGCGGAAGCGAACCATGGTTCGGTACAGGCGGCAGTACATCCACACCTATGAAATAAACCAACCACTTCAATCAAAGAACTGACCACAATCCATAGAGAGGATTATTTGTTTTACACTGCAAGTATTTAAACTTACCTGCCTACCCTGCAGCCAGACGTACTTAAGTTCATCATAAACCTTTCCATCCCTTCCAATGCAAGTGAAGAACCCCCTTAAACAGAAATTGGAGAACAAGGTTCACCACAAGGATACAGACTGTAAACCGTTGAATATTACTGCTTGGTATTCAGGTTTATTGCACTTAAGAAAGATATGAGAAGGCAATATTTGTATTTCTACAGTACCCATGTACAGTGTCATGGGAGTATTTGAGCCAGAAGTCCACGACAGTGTCAAGTTCTGTGCGAATCCGCTGTCGACTCTCCTCCAGCTTCAGGGCAGACATTGTTCCTTTCAGCAAAAAGCAGGGGAATCAGTTTGTGAGATTCCATGGGTTGCTTTTGCCTTAGTTCGAAGAATACTCAGCATTTTATGGAAAAAGAACAGAGACTAGGAATCAAATGCTAAATTTAGCAAATTATTCACAACTAGAGTTCCCTTGTAAGTAAATGCAAAAACAACAGCTCAAAGACAGTTGCCTGTCATAATATAGGGTATCTCAAATTATATTAAAATATCAAATTTTACCCTGATAGGTCTATCCTCTGTGCCCCATAGTGACAGTGATTCGAAAGTGTTGTTAGATGTTACATTGACATCTGTATGAAGATCCTAACTCTGCCTTCCTGACAACACAGCTAAAACAGGTATCTACTTCAAATTAAAATTATAAAAGTAGGACTCAGTCGATTTGCATTGAGGTTGGCCAATTATTAGCATATTTAAGGTTTATTATATTAAACATCTAGACCCTCAGCTCATGAGGGACAGGTTTGCTCAGTTTTCCCAGAATCAACATTCAGGTAAAGTGAAGCAAACTTCAGTTCTTTTACAAAAGGCCATGAAACACTATCGTTGGCCACAGATCCCAATACATCACAACCTCTTTTTAATATCTGAGCTTTTACTTTATCTGTTTTACTTTAGTCTTTTATTCTAGAGCGTTTTCATATAGTTCTTTTAAAACGTTTTAAATATTCTGTTCCTCTGTACAGCACTTTGAATGGTGCAAATTGCAATATGTTCAAACTTGCCTTCACACATACTAACCCCTTACTCTAACCGTGAATCACATCTGACCCCTTACCTTAACCACTTCGTACCTAATCCTAACTTCATCCATGAAAATGTCATACCTAATCCTAATTTAAACCATGACCACTTCATACCTAACCATAAACTTAACCATGACAACTTCATACCTAATGCTAAGCATGACCAGTTCATACCTAATCCTAACCCTAACCTAACCACGACTCACACCAGTCCAAGGTCAGTGTTTATGATAAAAAAGGTCCTAAAGAGGGAACAAATCTTAACAACAAAAGAAGTGTTTCTCTTTTAAGGAGTGGTATCTTCGTTTCTCTATTTGGAGCTGGATGATACAAATCCCCTTATGTTCATCATTATAAAATCAATAAACAAACAAATATGGGGATATATTTTAATCTTATATTGACAAAGGTTCTTGTAGTTTGACAAAGGTTCTTGTAGTTTCCAGTCACGTGGTCCCCAACGCAAAGGCTACGATTTACAATAAAAGCTAAAGGTTGATAGTCTACTTTCTTGAAAAACAAGTACACGTACACAAACACACGCACACGCACGCACACATACACACCTCTGACAGCTCACTCAAACCCTTGTTCACCATATATTCCCAATAAATCAAAAGAAGCCTCAAATTAACTTTAAACAAAGTATTTTATTGTTTTTAATTAAGAAACACATTTTTTTTCGTTTTAATCGTTCTTCTATATTCTGTTTTGAAAACGGCGCTACATGAATGCGCATTCACACACAAACAGGAACAACGTGTCTCATGCTTGCCCTCAATTTCTGTAGTTCAAAGTTGGCAAACTTGCCATGTTCTCTTTTTGACATAGTCCGACCGAGACATTTCTCGTTTTCTTGTTCTGGTTAAAGAGCGACAACACACCGCTTGTTGTGTTGTCGTGTGAGCAGCAGCAGGACCGTGTTTCCACAGTGTTCACAGTCTGCAGCAGTAACACAGTTTAAACAACCTCACCATTCAAGTGTTCTTACCTCAAGATCCCTGTAGACCTTAGTGTCCAGACGCGCAGTGTCTCTCCACACCCAACTCACACACACGCACACACACACGCCCCTCAGCACACACACAAACAAACACACACATCGTCTCAGTCCGTCGGCTCAGTTTTGGTCACATGACCAGTGAGCTCCGGCGGTGGAGGAGGAAGTGAATCCCAGATTCACGCTGTTCTACTGCTTTATTTACAGTCTATGGTTCCTACTCAACTAAATCCATCTGTAGACAGGCACAGGGCTTAGCTCGTTATTTAATTTACCAGGAAATGTGAGAAGACATCATTTATTATTCCCACTTAAAAAAAAGAAAACGTGAAGGCTATTACACAAACAGATAAGTCAACCAGGGGCCTGTACTACGAGAAAGGATATGCGCGTATGGGGGTAACATCAGGGTTAATACGGGGTTTCCGGTCCGACGAAACCCGGTCACTTCTTATCAGGGTAAATTACCATTGTAACTTATGCTGAACGCTAACCTGCTACGGAGCAGGTTAAGTTGCAGAACAGAGATCAAGCTGTACAAAAGCTCCGCCCACTGACCAATCAATTCCTATCAAACCTGACATCAGCATGCTTAGAGGACCCTGCGGAACTGGTGGACAAGGGTCCGCAGTCCTCAGAGACTCTCCTCCTTTGACCTACTCTGATAAGAGTCTCAGCGAAAGATATAAATTCTCATCAAAGGGGATGATACACGTGTCAACTGCTGGAACCGAACATAACCAAACGGACACTGTTCTTTACTTAAAAGACTGATATTGATTTACTATATGTGTTAGCGGCGGGATAACCAGACATAGAATTATACTTTTATTCTTTCCTTTAAGTAGCTTTATCCTATGAAATTAAATATTGAATTGAAAAGGGGGCATAGATAGTTTACAGATTTAGCTTGTGACAGACTCCATCCCTCCCTCCCCTCTCTCTCTCTGAGACTCGAACAGTCAGCCCTCAGTGACACTACACTGTTGTGCACTGCGCTCTCTCTTTAAAGGGAAGGATAAGGGAAGTTCCAAACAGTGTCTGGGTGGTTAAGTCGATCTCTGCCGTCAAAACACCCACATCTCAATCTCTCTCTGTTTCCTGATGCACATCCTGTCACCTAAATACCGAGTGCACAGTCATGGCACATGAAAATAGGTCCATAGGTTTGTATTGACTAGTAATTGCAAATGTTTCCACCACATTGTATCCTCAGAGTCAGTGCAGACAGTGTGTGTTAAACTAAAGCTTCTTAGGCAACTTCATGTGAGTCAGTGAAACGTTTCATCTCTCGTCCAAGAGGCTTCTTCAGTTATACAGTTATTTATCTTGTTCCCACTCGTTGTTATGTCCTGGTCACGTAATATTCTTTTCCCAAATGTCACCTTACACATTCACGCCTTTCTTTTACCAGCTGTCCTTCCTTGGTCATATAGTACACCTCACATTTTGTGTGCACACGCTTAGATTTTGAGAGAGGAAAACCTGGGTTGACTTATTGAGTTGATAACCAGCTTAATGTGATCGCTTAGACTGACTGCTATTGATAGGTTAAGTTAAGATATCCTGGGTATGTTGAACCTGCTTTGAGTACAGACCTCAGATCTTGATATAGAGGAATCCAAAAATGAAAATAAATCAGTAAACAAGACTAAAAGCTTAAATATACTACTAGAGCTGAACCATTGTAAACCTTCCTGTTTGGAATGGGCTCAAAGGTCAAAATTATGACCAAAGCCCCAAAGGTTATACATTATTTCCGCTTGGTTCTCAGAGAAATGCAATAAACATTGCATTTCGGGGCTGGCCCCTCGAGGGCCCTGAACAGTCTGGCGCTGGCGACTTTTCTTTCAAATTCAGTGACAAAAAAACAACAAACTACAACAGATAACTATAGAATAGAATGACATCAATCTCAGATTTTCTGTTACTGTATCTGTAGTGTATAATACTGGCATATTATAATAAAAGCTATTTGTAATTTTTTATTCCGTGGCACACTTACAACATTTCTATTCATGTATGATTTTTGATGATATACAGGATATACCACATCCTTTATTGTTCGGTCTATAAGAAGAATAAAAAAGTGTCAAGTAAAGTGTTGTGACATTTCGCTATTCTCTTTTTGGCCATTTTTTCCCCCTACATCAAGTCTGAGGTGGCCACTCCAGCCAGAGCTTTTTCTTGCTTAAATTCCTCTCAAGGGAGCGTTTGCTCATGACAGTCCCATGTGAATCAGCAGGCAAATGAGGTATTTCATGTGTTGTAAAGCCACGATTAAAGTAGTCTTTATACTCACAGTCCATTTTTGTGTTAAACTGAATATGACAATTCCTGCGAAAAGGGCTGCTGCTTTGACTGCTGTGTAAAAAGTATCTGATAATTTTGACTTTTTATCTAATCATTTCGATTTTTTATTGCATAATTATTACTTTTTATCTCATAATTATTACTTTTTATATCGTAATTATTACTTTTTATATCGTAATTGTGACTCTTTCCCTCATAATTTCTAATTTCATAATTATGACTTGATGTTTTTTTGTTTTGTATTCATTATTATCAAGATTGAGTTTCCTCTTCTTTTTTAAAACAGGATCACCTTTGGCAAGTCTTTTTTTTACATCCATCAGAGATGGAGATTTGTCCGTAACCTCTCTTGGTTGATTTAATATTTTTTTTAATATTGCAAATCAGTTTTTTTTAATTTTAGTGACAGTACAACCCACACGTGAGTCAGCATATACAGGGACCTGTTAATTATGCAAATTTTTGAATCCTCATGAATGTTCGCTCAAATAGAAACTGGTGTTATTCATAATGTTTACATACTGTGAGGGATTTTTTGTCATTTTAAGTGGGGATAAATGGGGGCATCCAAACTTTGACTTCCCAAGAAATTGCTTTTCTATTAATGACAGTTAACAAATCATTTTAAAAGACACTAATTTAGTTTTATTTGTTTAATGATATTAATTTGATCTCTAAATATTGTTACAATGAAGAATGTCCATATGTTTAGCTATGTTAAATAAACAGGTTTTCATGGTGTGTCCTAATTTTTCATATGACTGTAGGTCACTACTCACTTTTCTGAAGTTAGAAGCATTTGCTGAATCTGAGGTGTCATGTATCTAAAAAATCATCATTTGAACAAATAACAAATATTGGAGAAATTTAGGTTCAGATTATGAAAATTTTCTTGAATGAGGCCCGTTTAGTCTTAAAGGCCATGAATTCGATATTCTCACTGTCATTAGATGTGACACCAGCTTCAGAATTTCAGGTCAAAGCAAACACTTTTTTGGCCACACCCTCAGAAAGTGTTCCTATATAGTTTATATGGGTTAAAAGCCAATTATACGGTGGCCCTGAGAGCTCAACGAACAGCAACTTAAGAAAACACATGCAAGATGACAAAACACAACACATTACAGAAAGGCGCAGCAAATAGACAAACGCCCTGCAAATAGAGAAACGCGCAGCAAATAGACAAACGCCAGGCAAAAAGAGAAACGCGCAGCAAATAGACAAACGCGCAGCAAGTAGAGGAGAACACACAACGGAAGTGTTTCCAGAGGACAGCTAAAAGTGATGGACACTGCTGCCACAACAACGTCCGATACACCATACAAAGTGGTTCCACACAGAAGTCGGCCACCCGCAGCTCTGGAGCCGGATGCGGCTCTTCAGCCCCTCTGAAGTGCCTGTACAGTACAGTGGTGTTCATATGTTTCGCGAACGCTGAACTTAACGAATCAGTTTTCATAGTATTAACGTGAACGTAACGATGAACGTGAGTGAACGTCACGTTAATTTTTTTAATCATCATCGTATCAGGCCATCATGAAATACCAGGAGCGGGCGTGTGTGTGCGTGTGTGTGTGTGTGTGTGTGTGTGTGTGTGTGTGTGTGAGTGTGCGCGTGCGTGTTTCCCGGCGCTCCGACCCCGCCCACTCACTCGTGGAGAGACCCCGGTGAGATCTGATCAACAGAGGTTCAATGTTATAGAGATTATTAAAAGAGGCCTTTTGCCGATTTACTAGAAATGCATTTAAAACTGGACATGATTCAATTTTAGCATTATTTGATTAATTCATCATGGCACTTAAAATTATATGAAAATGAATTCAGTGATTGTAAATTTTGCACATGATTGAGATTTCTACTATTGTGATACAGTATTCGCATACAAAACTTTTATTAAGGTCAAATCAAGTGACTAGATTTCCATATCCAATCAATAAATGATTGTAATACAACTTTTTGTAAACAGGTGCAGTGTTCATGTTTGAGTGTCCAGCAGCACCAGGTATCCCAGTGTATGTGATGGTGTGTGGGATATCAGCCCTGCTGGTGATCGGTCTGTTTGCTTTGCCAAAGCTCCTCTGTCCAGCAACACCGCGCAATACCCTTTGGACTGTGTGCATCATCAGCCTGCTCCTCTTTGTCTTCATCTGGTTCCTCTATGGTAAGTGACACTTGAGAATGCGTTGACTATGATCCATCCCTTCATTCAGTCATTCTGTCCCCTGCTGTCCTCAGGGAGTTTCCAGATTTATTCAGTGTTCCCACCCAACTATGAGAAGAACATCCCTGACCCAAACAGAGTCAACAACACTGTCTATGCTCCTCCCACACCTGACAACAAGGTCGACCTCCCGCTGGAGAACCAGAGCCTTCAAACCCGGAAGTTCGCCGCAGGATGTGCGCGCGCAGTCTTTTTTATTAATTCGATTTAATTTAATTTTAATTTTAATTTTTTTTAAATATATTTTTTATTAATGTGCGCTGCAGGATGTGCGCCGCAGGATGTGCGCCTCAGGATGTGCGCCGCAGGATGTGCGCCGCAGGATGTGCACAGCATGATGAGCCTGCGCAGTTTTTTATTAATTTGATTTTAATTTTAATTTTTTTAAATATATTTTTTATTCATGTGCGCTGCAGGATGTGCGCGCACAGTTTTTTTATTATTTGATTGAATTTTTTTTAATTTAGAATGTGCGCCTTACTCTTGTTGAGGGTTAAGGGCAGAGGATGTCACAATTGGCGAATCTATCAGGACAATTCTCACGATTATGGGCCATCCAAAACTCTCGTTTGACTGATGAACCACCACCAGTGTCTAGACCCCAGGGGGGTATTCCTGTTCGATGCTCTGCTCCACCCCCTTCTAATCCTGATGACATCTCACAGGGGTCTAAAATGCCATACACTGTAAAATAATCACATCTTCTGTGTGTTGCAAAATAAATATTTTAACTGGAAATCAAGTCTCTCCTGATTGAATTATTGTCATTTAATCGTGCCGGGTAAAGCACAACAATCTCAATTTCTACGTGAATATGGTACATCATGGAACACCGTCAGGTTCTGTTGATCTGGAGTGCATATAATCAAACAGAGGGCCGCGCATATGAACATCTGATGAGACATCGAGCATTAAATAATTGAATATTCACCCTACATCACTTACTCCTGTTACTGTGACTAGCAACGGCACAACAATGATTAGGTGCATGCTCCTCTGAGCTCCTCCACATCTACTGGGCTCACAGTGGGTCTTGAGTTAAGTATCATGTTGTCATACAACACAAATTTGTCCTTTACATCTGCAGAGCTAGCACTTTTCTGCAAAGCGTTGCATACTTTGACCTACTGTTGAAGCTTTTTTACTTTCACTCGACACTGCTCAACAGTCCGCTGGAATCCTCTCGCAAAATATTCTGAATACCTCTGTGTTCTTATGCACCTTCTCTAGTATTTGAGATAGGTTCTCTTCAGGCCAAATATCCAGGAGGCATCTCACTTCATCCTGAGTCAAGTCATAATTTTGGCCGCAAACGGTGTGGTAGCCCTCTGCTCATCAAAACGGAAAGAGAAAACGTTTTTAAACCAAATAAATGACAGATAAACTGGCACGCTTCCTGTTATTTGTTCGAGGGTGTTCACACTAGAAATTAACTGCTCCAGAGTTCACTTGACAGCGGTCCGAAAACCATCTCTAAACCTGCCGTAAAACATTTAAAATCTTAGAATATTCATTTTCACTGTGTACCATATGTTGTACATCTATTGTAAGTTGCTTTGGATAAAAAATGGTACAAATTGATTGAATGTTAATGTGTTGATAAAAACATTCAACACCTCAGCCTTAAAACAGAAAGAAATTGTAAAATATGAATTGTTAACCATAATTAAAACTACTTAATTCTAAATTGTAATTAAGTGTGTTGTCACAATGATCTCCCTAACGCTCATCAGATTAAAGATGGGGAAATAGGTTACAGACTATAGTCCCCGTATGTGTGGCTCACTCTGACACTGCTATCTCAAAACCCATTTTATCATCTAAGTCTACTGTACACAAAATAGTTCAACTAAGAGGTTTCATACGGATGATCCACCACTGAATTAGTAGTTTGTTGTCCTACAGTAATTCCAACTATCAGAGAAATAAAACAGCGGATACACTAGTCCTGCTAAAGGGTAAACGCTGTAGTGTATGAACACAAATGTATGAAAAGTTAATTGTTTAAATGTAGCTTCAGATTGTGACTGGGCCATGAGCCCAGGTTTATCAGACAAACACATCGCTCTGCGTCTCCACAGCCTCTCCATGAAATTTAACAGTTTCTCTCTACATCCTTTTGTCTGTAGTTACAGCTCTCTGCCTCTGCGGGGCCGCAACATGACTGAAGGCTGAAAAAGGCAAAGTGATTGCATGAGGTGATGGGTATAATCTGCAGGTTTGCAAATCATCAGGCAGATTTTCTCCATCACATTAGCCATGTGCGCTGCTGATCATGCAACTTCCGGGAGCTGCTGTGGTCTAAGGGTTTTTTGGGGTGTTCGAAGGTCTCCAAAGACATTTGGAACCGGTTGAAGAGCCACCGATGATAAACCCGTCTCATTGCTATTTGTGTTTGTCCAAAGGGTTCAACAGCTCCCTGTTGGATGGGACATGACAGCTTTGTGGATGAAGCACAGACTAACTGCTCTGATGTCCTGTAGAGGAGCCTTGATCCATTTTTTATATTCTTAATGTTCATGTCCCATCGTGAAATACAGTCACTGTTTTTTCCTAACAAACTGTTAAAAAAGGAACAACAGCAACAGTAATCTGTAAATGAACTGCAATTTATTATCCTCTTTGTAAAGTTTTATATAGAAGTGATATTTACACAATTTTATTGAGACAATTCAAAGTTTCATTTTAATTCGACAGCTTCTCTTCAGTTAATAAACAAAAAAAAATAACAAAGGTTAAACCTGAAGAAGCAACAATATGTTGGAACACCAAGTTAAAGTTGTAAAACATTATTTCGGTCTTCTTGTGTTCCAGAGGGGCAAGTATTAAAGTCTGTGTATGTGTGATGTCTGGCTCTGTAGATCTAGCTGTAGTTCCTGAGGTACACCAGTCTGTGAGGCTGGAACTTCTCCCGACAAAGGGGGCACTCTGCCTGTAACAAGCATCACACAAAAACACATGCCAATGTTCAATTTACACATCCAGGGTCAGCAAGTGTCTATATCTGTACTTTTTTCAATAGTTCTGAGTGGGAAAGTTGTTTTCACCACTCTAACCATGTGTCATCACATATAATAAAAATAGCTTGCATTTATATAGCCTCTTTCAAAAGACCCAAGGATGCTATACATATGTCTGTGAGGACAGAACAGAAAATAAAATAAGTAATAACACAAAACAGGATAGAAATAAAGAGCAGGGTGGAGCATTAACTGCGGCCAAAAGCCCAGTGACCAGGTTTTGTTTGAGTTGTTTTTTTCAGCTGTCCAAAGATGCAGCGTTGCTAATTTCGTAAGGTAGAAAGTTCCAGAGGGTAGGGGCTGCAACAGAGAAGGCTCTGTCTTCAAAAATGTGCAGTTTGGTATTGGGGAAAGAGTGCAAACCTGAATTCGAGGACCGCAGCATTCTGACTGGAGTGTAGGGCTGGAGGAGGTAGGTAAAATATAGTGGGTCTAGGACGTGGAGGGATTTACAGGTGAGAAGGAGGAGTTTGTATTTAATGCAGGCCTTTAAGCACTAGAGGTCAATAACTCCAAAGAGAACCATTAAAGCTCCACTGTGGTTGAGGGAGGTAATACTATCTTTTTGACAAAAGGCTTAAGTTTCAAGACATGTATGTCTCTGTTAGGAAATAATCCCTCAAAACTTGTGACCTTAAGATGTTTGTGTTACAAAACAGTCAAAAGTCTCTTAATTAACAGAGCTGCTTTTGATTCCCTTCCATCATGAGTACTGTTTGCACATAACCAGGTGTAACTTGTGTAACTTGTGTTACTGACCTTGGTGTTGCACCACTCTGTGATGCACTCCCAGCAGAAGAGGTGTCCACAGGGGGTGGAGGTGGAGTGTCTCCTCTCCTCCAGACAGAGGATGCAGCGGGCGACTTTGGAGCTCGAGCTCTTTGTGCGCTGAGGACTGCACAGACAGAGTTCATGACATGTGTTGAATGTAGGTCTTTTCTACAACACAAAGTAGTGTAGTATTTGCACTAGCCTGGCGTGTCGCAATAGCTTGTGATGAATGCAAATATTGATTGGGTACAATCAGCATCCAAGACTTTCTGTATGGTTCAGCTGCTGAGAGCTAGCAAGTCAAAAAGAATGATCAAACCAAAGTTTCCCAAAGGTCCCAATTGGATGACTTCTACTTGAGCCTGTCACGACAACAACTTTTGTTGGACAAGATATTTCCCCAGAAATCATCACGATAAATTATATTTTTATCCTAATTTTCAGACCATTATTTTACCACTGAAATACTAATAAAATATAATAGCAGTATAATACAGCTACATCATTTTTAAGAATATTCAGTCCAATTACAGATAGTAATATGCCTTTTGTTGCTACTGTTCGTAAACAAATTCGATATGGTTTTTGGTTTGTATTTATTTAGCGCTTTTCTAGTCTTGATGACCACCCAACGCGCTTTACAGTACAGTTTTACATTCACCCATTCACACACACATTCATACAGTGCATCTATTCGCAGCACTTTGATATTCTAGGGGGGCCATTCAGGGTTCAGCATCTTGCCCAAGGACACTTCGGCATGCAGATGGGTCAGACTGGGGATCAAACTGCCGACCTTCAGGCTGGAGGACGACCACTCTACCCCTCAGCCACAGACGCCCTTGTTCATGTTAACTCTCCTCTCGAATTCGGCTTTAACCAAAAATGTTCTCACTTCATCTCCAGCTGGTTGGGGCGGGAACGGGGTATGTGTGTGTTTTGAGGAGTGCTATATAAATAAAGACATTATTGTTGTTATTACCCAATCAGACTCTGAGACGTAGTTGATGAGATTGGCTAAAATGTTGGTGACGTTCTAAATTAAAAAAAATACGCATTAAACACAATGGGCAATTTTCCAAGGTCAGCAGAATTATCAAGTTCATGTTAATATGTCTCAATATAAATCGATATAGTTATTATTTCTACAGGCCACAATTTAACCTCACTTCAACACTGAAATAGTTTCTGTAGAAAAGGATCCATCCTTTTAATCCAACATTCTGCCTTGTCATCATTACCAGACAAAGAGTATGTGGGCTGTGTCCTTCGGTCTGTTCTGTACCTGAGCTTTCTGTACAGCTTCCACTCCGTCCTGGCTCTCTGTCTCTGTCTGAAATTGTTGAGCTGGAGACAAACAGTGATGACCAGCTGAAGGAGGGACACGGCACCTAGCAGCCTGTAGCTGCTCCTGATGGTCCCGTCACTGCTGTATCGCCCCATCACATGCAGCTACACACACAGAGAAATGAATGTAGATAAACATAGTGAAATAAATCAGTGAAGTAGTGATTTACATCAAACTGGTTTACATTTAAGTATCACATGTAAAGCAACACTTAGCTACATCTAACAAGGTCAGAGTGGCTCAGTAGGGTGTGGGACCAAGTGTCCGAAGCCCTGTTCAGTCCTGATATTAACATCTGTCCCAAAAGTAGACAAGTAGAAGTTTCCACTTTATATTTCTACTCTGTGAGTATATACATGTCAGAGAGAATTGTTGTATTTTATACTGCATCGCATTTATTTGACTGCTTTAGTTCCTTTTAAAATTGAGATTTCAAACAATAGATAATATAACTGTTAAGACTCATTGCTCAAGCCAAAAAGGTGGTTCTGAAAATTCTTCGCACCTGAAATTCAATTTTTCAATTGTCTGTGACAGGAACTTCTGTTTGCAGGAGTCTGCTCATCTCTTATTCATCACAAAAAACTGATGATCAAACGAATTTAGTAAATAAACGATGTTGGATCATGACTACAGATTATTCGGGTCACTTGAACCCTGATGTGCGCGTCATTATGTCTCGTGTTGTATAGCAGGTTTAAACGTGCGTCTCTTAAATTTTAGCGTGAATCCAACAAACATAAAGTTAACGTCAGTCCTACATGTGCCCTAATAATTTGTGATCAGTGATGGTGTTTAATGTTAAAGTGTCAGAGGGCGAGTAAGGAGAAAGCAGGCTTAGACAGAGACTCTGACAAAGGACGACCGGACCTTTAATGAGCGTCTGTCCTGATCCTGAAGCAGCAGTGGTTATAATTATGCAGCGGTGGTACATCGATTAAACAATGAATGTAGCAGAGAACCTGAATCGATTATGTTCTTTCACTGATCGATTCTGAGTCTTCCACGTCTGCATCTAAGAATCTAAATATTTATACACCTCTAGTGGATGTTCCGTTTGGAAGGTATTTACAGGTGAAAGTGGCGAACGTGAAATTAATCGGTGCTTAAGACAAAACTGCCTCGGATGCCCAAGCCAGGCGACACCCATGGACAGTGGCAAGTTTTACTCTTCACTCCTGACATTGAAATATTTACTTTTTTCTCCTGTGGGTAGATTTAATTTCTTTGCTCTAAATGCAAATACACACATACATAAATTCTGTTCACAACAACTCAATTATATTGTATTTACCAAGTTTCTATTTGCAGATGTGTCGTGTGTGTGTGTGTGTGTGTGTGTGTGTGTGAGAGAGTGAGTGTGTGAGTGAGTGAGTGAGTGAGTGAGTGAGTGAGTGAGTGAGTGAGTGAGTGAGTCAGGACCACAGAAGTGTCAGAATGGGCTGAAGCTGCTTCCACACATGCACATAACTCTGGAGAATCTGTGGACGTTCTTCAGAGCGGCTGTAGGTTTGAACGCAAATGTCCGAGGCAGAGCCTCCCGACTTTCTTTTGACATTAAGTCTTTTCATCAACACACCCTCTAATGTAAAATAAGTTAACGTCACTCTTTGATTTGGCCAACTTATAAAATAGAGGAAAAAATAATATTTTTCTATTTTGTCTAATGTCAGAAATATATGTAAAACATGTAGAAAAAATAAAAGTTACCTACATAGCTGATACCAGCCATCCTCTTGGATAGGTGATAAAAAGAGCCACTGAGGTAGAACAGAGCCAAATGGAACTGGTGCAGGAGGGTCAGACCCTGTCGGAGGACACAAATGGCCGGCAGGTACGCTTTCCTCTGGGGCTCTGACAACAGCCCCACTGCTGTCTGCACCCACCTCCTCAGCCAAGCCTCCAGGCTCCATGTCCCGGCAGCTGTCTGCCGCCGCCTGACACCGCTGAGGCTCTCCTGCCCACCATCCAGCTCGTTCTCCAGGCACACCAGGACTTTGTCCAGGAGATACGGCAAGAGGGCATGACAGAGGACAAAGAAGCCTCGTCTTGCCCGGGAGGGGATGTGCCGTTTACTGGGATCCACCTGCACGATGCTGACATACTCCTCACCAAGAGTTTGGTAACCTGAGGCATAGGATGATTTAAATCAATTGCTGCCATAAATAATTGAAATAGTGAAACATGCAGTGAGTGAAGTCAGATGGTGTGGTAGGTCCCTACCGGAGAATGTTGTTAAACCATAGTAGACAAAATCTGACAGCAGCTCTATCTCTTTCCTCCAGTCCAACCATCGTTTGGAACCTACAGGAAATAAACAACAAACAATACCACACTTTAATAATACACAAATGCTTAAGCTCTGCACAGAACACAATCGTCATTCTGAGAATGACCAGCTCAGCTTTTACACGAAACATGAAACAGCCATGACATTGAAATAGTTCAATTAACATTATAAAAAAAAGCTATTAGACCTTTTGTGTTAATGGTGGACAGAGACTTGTGATTAGAATAAACTACACATGGAAAGTGTTGAAAGAAGTATGGTTCTCTCTAACATCTAAACACAGAGTTTAGATACAATGAGCTGTGTTAGGAAATAATAGCTCATAAACTTCGACACTGCATTTCACCCATAAACATCAGCATTTCCATCACAACGATTACATTTAGAAATTTACGCTCTAACCAAAGCTGCTAACTGACCCAGTACACGATGTATTAATATTTGTAAACTGAGGAGAGGCTGTCAGTCGGTTATATTTGATTATCGGTGACTAAACACAGTAATTCATTCAGTCTTCAATCCAGACTAAAGGATAGGACGCTCTTACTTTGCCTACATTTGCTAAAGCTACCTAAAGTTACATACTAAAGTAGAGTAAGCTGGATAAAGGAGACACAAACTCACCAGCAAGTGTTTGAAAAGCTTCGTTGCTGTTGTTTTTCAGGAAAGTTTGATAGTATTCGTCCTTCTGGATGGAGCGAATCAACTGAGAATGGTTAGCAGGGCCGAGGGGCATCATTAGCTCGAAACAGACAGAAGACGATGTCCGACGCTAGCAAACGCAGTTAAGTTGCAGTTCACGGTGAAATATTCATGTCCACTGACCGAAGAGTTTCACTCTGAAACCTGCGTCTCTACCGTTGTATCAAAGCAGCAGCTGTCAATCACTCCTGTCAAAGCCATTCAAAAACCTACCGAGCTATAGCTAAAGAGTCCACAGCACCGCTATTAGGCTAGGCTAACTGCTATCCAGTGGTCATCTGTCGGATCATGCCGTTATATTACACCAATATTCTCTACAATACTTAGCGCAACTTCCTCCAAAAGGACACATAGGAAGTTGCTGCTCTGTAAACAAACGAGGAAGGCTGATGGTAAACCTCATCACCTACAGCGCCACAACCGGCAGGAGGGGACATTACAAGCTCACTTTCTATGATAAGGAATAGACCATTTTCACAGCAGACATTTTGACACTAAATTACAATAGATGAAGCGTTACTAATCACATTAAGTAAGACTCTAACGCAATACAACTGAGCCAGCAGCTGCATTTACCAACTACTTCATGTCTGCTGTGAAAAAGGCCAATGAACTATGAACCTTTCTTTTCATAATCATCTTTATTTTTAATAAGCTATTTTTACAAGTAAATATATACTCATATTGAGAAGTATAATCTGATATCCTGTCAAGTCCATTGACATTGAAATTCAATTGCAACAAAGTAGAATATATTGTACACCTTTTTGGGGGTGTAATTTCAAGTGTGGACCATGATTCACAAACCATCTATAACCAAACTGTCAAATAAAAGGTAAGGTGTGTGAGAACTTGACTGTCATAAGGACACAGCACTTTGTGAATGAATCTTTTGCCCGTAGCCTCACTGAGATTTATGTTAGAGCAGAGAAAATGTATTTTGTTGATATGTTCATGTTTATTGCATATTAATTAATGCTGTGGTCACATTGGGCGGCTGTGGTTGAGGGGTAGAATGGTTGTCCTCCAACCTTATTGCTTTTTAATAAAGAGGATTATTTCTTGAAGTTCAGCGTTAATAACCAAATTAATAAACAAGTTAAATAATACGATAATGTATTTTAAGCTAAATCTGAAGCTATAGATAATTAATTGATTCACAGTTCAGAAAGAAGAACTGAAAAAAGACAATCAATTATATTTGATTCGGTTGTGCCGTATTACTGGACCATAGAACCTCTAGCTGGTGTACACATTGACCCAGCCGTTATATAGCCTCCCCTTCTCTAGTCTCCTCCCCCGTAACAGGTAATTCTCTCCGCCCACTCACAGTCTCATAGAATAGACATTTGGGCTTGAGAATCTTGAAAACAAAGACTGAATTTACTCCATTGATTTGTGTCACCTGTGATCTTTGCATGGGAAAATTAAAAAAATGGAGATGACTCCAAACCAAAATTATAGCAGTTTCTGCTTTGTTACATTTATTTACATTATTTATAGACCCTGGAAGTATGGGCCTTCTTGATTTTATTTTAGGAAAAAATGTGATACTTTAGTATATACTAACCCTGTAATCATTTAATATGCTGTAGAAGGTCAATTCAACATTGAGTTAAAAAATACTTGAATCAACTTGCCAACAACATACACAAAATATATACTTTTTTCTTGCATAACGTAAATTCCCCTCTAGGTTGATTCCTCATAATTATCCATTGATAAATGTATAAATTAAAACTGGCTCATAGTGGACTTGAAAATGTATCAGACTCTAGTCTGTATGAAGAACACACATCTCAAGATTCATCTAATTGGTTTCACACTCGCACAAGCGAAAGGGCAGTTACACATTTGTTGCAATTTGGACAATAGGCTCATTATTAATAAACTTTGCACAGAGAGCTGTTCGACCGTTGCATAACAGACTCTGAAATAGTGATATGTAATTTATGAAAAATTAACAACTGTCCAGTAAATAATTCAAATTTATATAAACCAGAGTAATAAAGGCAATTCGGTATCATTTGATGACAGAATCTTCATGACCGCTAAACCAGGTAGGATGAACTCAAAATATTTAACTTCACTCTGCGCTATTCACTGTTTATAGAAAGCACTGTTACATTATATTGGAGGCTTGTTATGCTTTAATTATTTCTTGGGATTAGGGAGCACAAATGACAAGGAATAATTGAGAAGTAGCTCTGGAGCACTACCATAGGCTTAGAGAAGAGTCAATTCGAAACAGGCAGGTTTAGAATGGCCACTGCACTAGTAGATTGAAGATGTACAGATAATACAAGAAAACAATCCTTTGATATTTATTTAATCATATACAAACACATGAACAATATTATCAAACAATACAAATTTTGCTAATAGCTATGCTTATAAATGTCTGTTGTATTTACTGCAGTGTTGGAGTATCTGCCACAGACACAATGTTTTAGCACAGTCAGTATAATTTGATCTGTCTTCCATCTGGGTAAATAGGTGAAGTACATTCATTCAAACCTCAGACAGCTCTGCTGTAATCTGCCTGAGAAGTTGCAGAACAGGTTTCTTTGTCTCCTCACTGCTGCTCCCTGAGCCAGCTGGGTGTACTATAACCTTTAGTAATAATCCCACTCCTAACCCTTGACTGTGAATGTTGGCAGCACTTGTATTATCCCTCAGAAAGTCTGCCCCGCCAGCCTGAACACCAGGAAGTTGCACTTTGCTCTCAGTGGGAGGGGAGGAGCTTGGGGTTTTCTTTCCCTCCTCCCTTTAACATGGGAGCTAATTGTAGCCTGTTGCAGAGTAAAGGTGTATGATGTGAGAAGCACATGGAATAAACTGTTTGGATTAAATCACTGGAGCGCAAAGGTAAGACACATTCTTGCTGCATGCACCTCGTGTTTATCTACCTGCCAGCTTCAAGCGTTCAACACCAGCTGCTTTATTTGTCGACTAATATTGTTTCAAGGCATCAGTCCAGACAGGAATTGGAGGTCTGATAAGAAGTCATTACACACAGCTAAGTCAGACCTTTGGGTGTGCTAAAAAGTTCAATTTGCAGTGATTTGACAATAAACTCAGTTTACGCATCAGTCAGATCAGGAAAAGGTTTCTATTGCTGTGTTTTATTAATGGATTCTACATTCAGGTAAATAATATTCACCACATTTTAGCTGGATGAGTAAGGAGAGCAGACGTGACAGATAAGCATCTCCTTGCCTTCCTGTGGGTTATAAACAACAATATAAAAGAACAGTTACAGCTTGTGATAGACTGTGGTCGAATATTTCTACTGCGTGTAGGCATAAATGTCAAACACTGAATATTTATACTTTTAAATGGATTGTTTTGTAATTAGTTTTTTATTCAGTATTTCCCTAAGGTTCGTATTCTCTGAACTTGTGAAACAACATTTAGAAGGGAGGTAAAATAGCTCTGATAGTAGTAAATAAATTAAATCCACTGTAATGTATGAAATGCTTTTTCACACCATTTGATGTAATACAATACAATGAATATATCACAAAGGAAATTTGTGATCTCATGTATAAAATGTGTTGCTTGTATTTGGTTTATGTGAATTTAATGTGTTAGTGAAGCTAAACTAAATCCAGAACTCCTAAATAACCATAGAGGACACAGGAGCTGCGTAGGTGGCAGGTTGTTTGTAAGAGGACATCCTTACAGGTCCCAAATGACATACAGAACACACACACACGCACACACACACACACACGCACAGGCACAGACACACACACACACACACACGCACACACACACACACACACACACACACACACACACACACCAACCTTGTAGGAAGCAAGGGAACTGAGGTCACACCTGCTGAGACATGGAGTATGTTTCTTTCATAGCTACCTCAGACAACATCTGTTTCAGCTACTGGACCAAACACATTATGTCTGGGATTCACCCTTAACAACAGACACACACACACACACACTTACGCCGGGTTCACGCCGGATGTGGAAGCCTTAATTCTCGCACGTGCAGTCGCCTGGCTGTTCACAATGGACGCGTATTTCTATGTGCGGTCAGCCCGCGACTCGACCTTGTCCGTTCAGTGTAGGGGTTCGGGGGTAAATATCCATGTCTATGTGTGTGTAAAACAACCACACACACAGACATGCATGCAATCGATCACGCACAACGCTATGCATACACTTTCCTCCCACGTTTTCTCCTTGTTTACTACATGCTTTTTAGCCAGATTTCCCCCTCGCCTACAAGTTTTGGAAGTCACCAACAAAAGCCTGAGATCGGAGCTGAATTGCCATTCAATTGGCAGGCGCTAATTGCTTTGTATGAGCTCTTCAGTCACTGAAAATGTACATGTAATGGCAAGATTTTTATTTTATTTTATTAGGCCATATATCTAAATTACGGTTTTTTTCTATTGCATAAACACTAAAATCAAAAGTATTACACAATTATCAAACTTGACACTCAAGGAGCAAAACATGGGCCCAGATCTGCACCACTATAAGCACAATGTCAGCTTCACACATTTTGCAAAACAATACACACAGTGATCTGCAAAACACTAAACACACTTGTATACATTAGACACAGAAGTATATCAAGATGTCACTTCTTTGCAATTCCTAAGCACTGCCTGTCAAATGACCACCCTATGGGCCAATTGGTTAAACACACCATGTATAACCAATTGGCGTTCAAACACAGCATTGCTTAATCGTAGACACACCAATCAGGTTTAAGCACTATAGCAATGCAGCAGCTTAGTTCACCTGTTTTCAACCAAAATGGAGCTTGTGCTCAAAACAGAAGAAGAGTGAGGGTGAGAGGGGGAATCCACGGAGGTGGAGAAGGCTGCGGCTACGGCATTAGTAATGATGTTGTGTGTGATGTTGCATACTGCACACATAACTCTCATAATGTAAATGTACTGTATTCCAGACCTATGCTGAACTACACAATCTTGTCTTTCACTGTATTTCTGAGAGTTTTACAGATGGATGAGGAAATCACATGAATTCATATACATAGATGAGGCAGGATTCAACCTAACAAAAGCAAGAAGGAGAGACAGAAATATCATTGTCCACGAGGCTATAATCCATGTCCCAGGAAAACGTGGGGGTAACATCACCTTTTGCGCTGCCACTACACAGAATGGGGTCCTCCTCCGTCACGACAATATGATCCCTTACAACACACCTCACATTCTCAAATGTTTGGACCGATTACACAACATCGTCACAGCAGTAAACCACAGGCACCAGATGCAATACATTGTCATCTGGGACAATGTGTCATTCCACCGCTCTGCTCTGGTCCAGAACTGGTTTCAACACCATTCACAGTTTACAGTACCATACCTTCCACCATACTCTCCGTCTCTAAACCCAATCAAAGAGTTTTTCTCGGCATGGCGGTGGAGGGTTTATGATCTCCAGCCCCAGGCTCAGGTACCCCTCATTGAAACTGTACTGGATACAGAATTTTCTGTTGTCTGATATTTGCTGAGCTTACAGTGTTATGCACACTCCTGTAGTAGCATGAAAACTGGGACATGTTTTTTTGTGATTCTCCATGTTGACATGTTGACTGATTTGGGGATATGGAGAGAAATAAATTCAATTTTCATGGGACTGCAGCATTGGTCTTGTGTAGTGTTTGGTGAATTTATTGTATATTTGCACTTTCTCAAAGTGCTTCACTTACAGTACTCTAATCACTGAGAACTGGAATTGCTAAAAGTGTTTAAGGTTAGCAACAGCAGTGTGTAACTGGCTAAAGCAGAATTAAGTAATATGAAGCGTGTGTGTTTCATATGGCAAAAAAATATGGTTTTGATAAATAAGTGTATAGTTTTTACCAGAGTGTTTAGTTTTTTGCAAAGGATCTGAGGTGTTCTGCTGATTGGTTGTGTGGCTGTGCTGATTGTGTTTAGTGTTTGAAACACCGGGCCCTGTTTTGAAAATCGTCCTTAAGCAATCGAAAAAAACTGTAATCAATGGGTGAAGGTGGTAGAGGTGTATGTTGTGGCGAGGTGCCCCCTCATTATTGCATTTTGCATTTATATGAAGTACTACTAAAATACAGTTTGTAGTAAGCTAAGTTTGAGTATGTAACAAGAAAACAATTTAAGTTAAAATTATTAAGTTAAAATATATAAATAAAATATTACATTAGCGAAATATAATAAATCATTTATATTTGATATAGGGAGAGCGTGGCCTAGGGGAAAGAGCGGGTGTTCTGCAACAAGAAGGTTGCCAGTTCGAATCCCACTCTTTCCCATCTGCATTCCTAAGTGTCCTTGGCAAGATACTGAACCCTTAAATGGCCCCTCATAAATGCTGAGTGTTCTAAAAATGTAAGTCGCTTTGGACAAAAGCGTCAGCTAAATGACACGTAATGTCACGTAATATATTATTTCCCCTGAGTTATTCAAAAACTTATTACATTTTGCAAAAGTTTAAGATAATCATGATTTGCAACGATGTCCAAAGAACCTTTTCCTGATGGGACTTAGGGTAACACACAGAGGAGCAGGAGAATCACTGACTTACCATGACACTTCTCATGTGTTTTTTTGTGATCAAATGTAGTTTGACAGACAAACTAGTCTGGGGTTTCTTCCAGCAAGTCCTATAATGACTTTGACTCTGAAAGTCATGTAGCCTGAACATTAGTTGCGCTCAAGGATTCTGGACCTATGGGGACACAACTGAAGGTTCCATGAATCCTTGAGGTGCTTATGGGGTCTTGCAGGAGTCCTTGCACGGCTTTGACAGGCTCAGTTTAGGTTTCCAATCATTCTTGAGCGGATTCTAGAGGTTTGAAGGGCTTCGTGAGGTTCTGGTAGATGTTGTGTGGATCACGACTCTAGAAAGTGACTCTAGCCTGGTGGTGTTAGGTCTGAATGGATGGATGAGAGGATTAAGCATGGGAAACCCATTTAATTCCTGTTTTCTACAAACAGTAAATGTTGGTTTGTTTAACCTCATATGTTCCCCCAACATCAACCAAGTAGCTTTTAAGTCCAAAACCATGATTGCTTCTGCTTTTAAGCCTACGGTCAGGTTCAGCCTGACAGAAGGCCTGTCACATGGAAAAAAGGTAAGACTATTCACATGTTGGTCAATCACATGCATTATCATTTTGTGGTTTACCCTGTAACATAAACACAGATTTTCTCCTGTTTATATGGCCCTTGTTACAGTGAAAGGTGAATGTAGGATTGGAGGGCATGGATTAATTATATCATCCTTTTGATAGAGGCCTTTGATTTAAATTATTATATGGTCTGTTTTGGATGGCAGTTTCCTCTTATATTTTTGTATTTTCTTTTTGGGCAAACTTGTCCGAGACTTTCAAATTAATACTTTTCAATGAGAGTGACTTACAGAAGTATTTGCACATTGTTATATCAGCTGTCATAAGGTAGATTTTACAGACCATGTAAAAGTATTGAGGAGGTGGAAAGCTTTTGGATAAGTGCTACTCTGGGATCTGGTTGTTGTTGTCTCATCACTTTTTTGTCTCTTATGAGAGGGGAGACATTTTAAAGGCACTAAGCTGGGTGGAAGGAGTCCTTTAGGATCTTTAAGCCTTTCTTTTCTTTCTTTTTTTGTTGTCCTGCCTTGTAGATTTCCTTTAGTGGTGAGAGATCCCACGGTACACACCACCATGTTCAATGTTCTCCCCTCCTTTACATTCACATTTCCAAACCAGACAGCTATTGCAATGACAAGGATGCCACACGATCAATAAACATCAAGCCTTTTTCAATTGTCTGAAGAGAGCTGGTATTGTTGGTATTGTTTTCATTTTCTACTCACCACTATGCCAATGGAGGGGTGGGTGAAGTGTTTGAGTCCACAAAACACTTCAGGAGTCTCAGGGGTAAACAGTGTTATAGCAGAATCCAATACAGTTGAAGTCAATGGTGAGGCAAAGAAAAAAAATACCATACCTCCATACTGCACCTGTGGTTTCATCCAAGTGTCCGCAAGCCCCGACATTCACATTCGACTCGAAACAGCGTCATTTACACATTGTTTTAAGCGTAAAAAGTCGACCACTGGCGCATGTTAGAAACGTCACGATGCTCGAGGTGAATCCAGCGGGGGAATTCCTCCTGTGTTCTCACATTGGATCCTGCAGACTTTATACTTGGGGCCAGTTGGAGATAATCCAGAGGCTCTTGCTAAGACATTTGTGTTCACACATACACTTCTGGAGAAAGTGCAGAGAATCTCCGGAGTTCAGTGCAAGCAGCTTTTGTCTCAGATTTCTCTCAGACAAACTTTGGTACAAGTGTTTATGCATGATTTCAATTACTAAAACGATATCAATTACTTATCAAAGCTAAACTCATCATGGATCCGAACTGCACATCAGCTTGCCTGATTTAGATCCCTACGATAACTGAACAGATCACATTCTTTATCCCTATACCCACATCCCCTAATCCTTTTTCCCTCATCAGACCCATCCTCACCTCTTTCCATTCATCTTCCAATCATCAATTCCAATGAAATCCTTTAAACGCTCTGTTGTAGTGTGGTTCTGGCTAGTGGAATGTGGGAATGCAAGCACAGTGAAGCACACTCAACTAATTTATTAATAAAAAATGTTGACCTGATTTCCTCATCTACAGTACCTGGTACTGTACAAAGAGTACCCAAACTCACAGTAAATCTCATTCGTCCCTCAGCTTTATGTAGCTGTTCTCCTACCTGAGTGGGTTGAAGCAGCTCCACCACATTCTCCAAAAAGCTGGTTTGAAGTCAGAGGAAAGGTATTGTACCATATTACTTTTTATGAGGCCATGAGGCAAAACAATCAGTAGTGTGTTAGGTGCTGATAGGACTATGCAAACTCAGTGTTGCTGTATGAACAAATGGCTCATAGCCCAACATTGGTCTGCTTCAGACAATAGATTACATGTTAAAAGAGCTTTTATCAATCTGGGCTATATTTCATTCACATGTAGACATTTTGTCGGTGCGGGGAAACATTTACATGTCAAGGTCAATTGACTTCTCAGGAAGAGTTGCTTTTACTATTCCGGCTACACTGTAGTTGTAAACTCTATTTGGTGGCTCTGAAGGAGCTTTATCAGGTCTCATGATGTCACCAATGTTTAACATGCATTACAAACTGGGGGCACAGGAAAAAACCAACCTGTTAGTCTATTTCTGTATACTCACTGGCTTCTTTACTGTCTGCGGTTCCCAGATCCAAAAATATTGGTATTGAATGTAGACGTGAATATTAAAAAAACACCTCACAAATTGTAAATATTTTTTAATTTTCTATGTATCAGGCTTTGATCCACACAGTACATCATTTTGGAATACACTTTCATACTTATGTCCGCTTAGACTGTGTGTGAGACCTCATTTCTTTCAGTTATTTACTTATTCATAGTTTGGCACTTCTTTTACATCTCTTTTCAGTGGTGTAACCCACTGTGTGCCCTATAAATTCCAATGAATATTAAACAGTAGACCATTTATATTTCAGTCGTAATACAAACATCTGCCATGAATCTCCCAATCACAATTATTGTATGTAAAATATTAGTAAAAATGAAAGGCTGACATGTTAGATATCTTTCATGTCAACACAACATGTGGAAAACCTTGAAGACCAACACAAATGTTTTAGGGATGATTTTGGGGATTGGGATCGATCACTGGATTCCTCAAACCAACAAAAAAATAAAAAAAAGCAGAGTGAGAAAGAGCTGTAGGGGAGAGCGGGGTAATGTGAGACATTTTTTACATTTGTTCCCCTCTAGGCGAGCTATAATGATATATCAGTCAAATTTACAAAATCCCATTAATTCAGGATGTTTTCTAGTAATGGAAATTATCAGAGTGTCTTCAGGACAAAGGGCAGTGAAAATATGATTGTTTTTTAAAAAGTAGTGTTGTGTCTCACTTTACCCCAGCTACGGAGAGACCAGAGAAATCAAGTAAAGTAAAGTGATCCACTTACTTTTTCCACTTTAAAACTACCATAACAACACATGTTGTAATAGTTAAAATCCTGACAGCTAGATTGACAACCACACATTCCAAAACTAATATCGGTCTAGTAACAGAATCATGGGGATTGGTCAATTAAGCACATTTATGATTATTATGATTCATGTGATCTATTGCACACCCTAGCTTACCGGCACATTGTTTCTCTGTCCAATTGGCAGGGACAGGGATATTGTTTTTCTCTGCGTATTCAAATGCCAGTTCATGGCACTTAACTGGAGCAAGGCCATGGAACTGGTCAGCTAGTTGTTTCAAGTGTTTGGCCAGCTCCTCTACCATCTAATCTGTGAAAATTATCTTTACCTCAGCTACTGCACCCCAGGCTACTGATTTTACTTTCCCTTTCTCTTTTTTCTTTATGAATCTTTTGAGGGTTTTCTTGTCTTGTATATCCCTTCAAGCTTTTCTTAAGGACTTCTTTCCTTGCATGACCTCAGCGGCTGCACTCTCCATCTCTGCGAGGGGTGTATAGTTTCTTGGCATGATGGCTTTTCTACAATGTTTATGACATTAAAAATAAAACATATATAATGTAATATAACACTAAAATATGTTTAAGACTAAACTTCACTTGTGCTTCATGGTGGGGTAAAGTGAGACAATGTCTCATTTTACTACACAGCATTTGTCCCACTGTATCTCACAGCAACCGTTTTAGAAAAAAACAACATCTCTTATCAATTCAGGCTAATCTTCAGCTAGCATCAATCACATGGTTTTATATGTTGGAAGTTCACCAACATGTATGATATAAGTTTTTCTACCTGATTCAATTTGTTTTGAAACAACAGTTGATTAAGTTCAAACAAGAAAATTTACTTTTACATGCAAACATTTTTTTTTGTGAAAAACATACTTCCCACAGCACCAGCACCAACCTCTCCTTCATGTTAAGGGGGGAATGGGAGGGGCTTGAAAACATAATGGTCACATGACCACAAATGTGTTCCGTTGCCTACATACAGGGGGTGTCTCACATTACCCCTCTCTCCCCTACACACTTTCATAGACCTGAGAAGACTTCTAACCAACAAAAGGGAAATCACTAGTGTGGGTGTTCTTGATATAGCTGAATAACCTTTAAGAATTATTTTGTATGCAGCCACTAAGTTTTTGTGAATTGATTTGAATATTTAGTGGTGTTATATTTGTTACTTTTAAAATGCAGGTCCAGACATAGAACATTTCAAGCAAAGGTCAAGAACATCATAATGTTGACCAGTGCAATATATATAGGTATATTATTTGTAACAACGTCTTTGTGCATTCATCAAGTCATCAAATTAAAGAAAGGATTAATTTTAGAAAATAAGTTGAAGTAAAGGGTGTGTGTATTGGGTTCGTTGTGTAGTTTACTAGTGCTGTGCAGTGGGACAATCCAGCCATTAGCAAAACTACCAAATCTTAAATAGTGAACACTTGAAATAGCAATGAACACATCTGAAGTGTGTTATTGTGCTCCTCACATGAAAATTACAATTCAAACACTGAGACAATCAGACCACACACTACGTTCGTTCTTTTACAGTTTTTTTCGATTGCATAAACACTAAAATCAAAAGTATAACACAATTATCAAACCTGACACTCAAGGAGCAAAACATGGGCCCAGATCTGCACCACTATAGGCACAATGTCAGCTTCACACTTTTTGCTAAACAATACACACAGTGATCTGCAAAACACTAAACACACTTGTATACATTAAACACAGAAGGATATCAAGATGTCACTTCCTTGCAGTTCCTAAGCACAGCCTGTCAAATGACCACCCCTATGAGGTAATTGGTTCAACACAGCCATCAGGTGTGCAAACACATGTTTGCTTAATTGTAGACACACCAATCAGGTTTAAGCACTTTAAAAAATGCATCAGCTGAGTTCACCTGTTTTCAACCAAAATGGAGCTTGTGCTCAAAAAAGAAGAAGAGTGAGGGTGAGAGGGGGAATCCACGGAGGGGGAGGAGGCTGCGGCTGCAGTATGAGTATTGTTCACTTTAGCACTGTGATGTTGCATACTGCACATATAACTTTCATAATGTAAATAATATACTGTATTCCAGACCTATGCTGAACTACACAATCTTGTCTTTCACTGTATTTCTGAGAGTTTTACAGATGGATGCTGAGGAAATCGCATGAATTCATATCCTTAGATGAGGCAGGGTTCATAGGACAAATAAAGAAGGAGAGGCAGAAATATCATTGGCCACGGGGGCTATAATCCATGTCCCAGGGCAACGTGGAGGTAACATCACCCTTTGTGCTGCCACTACACAAAATGGGGTACTCCTCCGTCACGCCAACATGATCCCTTACAACACACCTCACATTCTCAAATGTTTGGACCGATTACACAACATCGTCACAGCAGTAAACCACAGGCACCAGATGCAATCCATTGTCATCTGGGACAATGGGTCATTCCAATGCTCTGGTCCAGAACTGGTTTCAACACCATCCACAGTTTACAGTACCATACGTTCCACCATACTCTCCGTCTCTAAACCCAATCAAAGAGTTTTTCTCGGCATGGCGGTGGAGGGTTTACGATCTCCAGCCCCAGGCTCAGGTTCCCCTTATTGAAACCTGTACTGGATACAGAATTTTCTGTTGTCTGATATTTGCTGAGCTTACAGTGTTATGCACACTCCTGTAGTAGCATGAAAACTGGGACATGTTTTGTTGTGATTCTCCATGTTGACATGTTGACTGATTTGGGGATATGGAGAGAAATAAATTCAATCTTCATGGGACTGCAGCATTGGTCTTGTGTAGTGTTTGGTGAATTTATTGTATATTTGCACTTTCTCAGAGTACTTCACTTATAGAACTCTAATCACTGAGAACTGGAATTGCTAAAAGTGTTTAAGGTTAGCAACAGCAGTGTGCAACTGGCTAAAGCAGAATTAAGTCATATGAGGCATGTGTGTTTCATATGGTAAAAAAATATGGTTTTGATAAATAAGTGTATAGTTTTTACAAGAGTGTTTAGTTTTGCAAAGGATCTGAGGTGTTCTGCTGATTGGGTGTGTGGTTGTGCTGATTGTGTTTGAAACACTGGGCCCTGTTTTGAAAATCGTGTTTAAGCAATCGAAAAAAACTGTAATGTGTTTTGGAGGGAATATCGTTCACCTATGCCAAAATACAAACCACTACAAACATAAAGGAAGAGTCTCTCCAAGTTTGGAACACACCTCCTGACCTTTTCAGAATGTCTTGTGCATCTGGCTCTGAATAAATTTGACCTTTTCAAGTATGTTGTCCGCATGCTGACTGCTCTGGCCCATGCGGCTCACCGCGCACAAAGGAAAACCACATCTGACTTGGAAAAGAGATACTGTTAGATAACTTGCCATTTGACTGTAAAATATCTGGGATAAATCCTCACGTTGAAGGATTTTTCCTACATTTTAGAACCAAGATAACTTTGCAAAGTATTATTTGATTCCAATATAAAGTTTTGTGTGTTCGAGGAGATACTGTAGAGGGAACTCAGGTCTGCTTTTGAGTACTTTGTTTCTGTCTGTATGGAGAGATGTGGTCCCTGCAAAAAATGTAAGATGCATCAATAGAACTATTAGAAAATTAAGGTGAGTAGTTGGGATGAAGGACGAGTTCACAAGTTGCTGGATATTGTTCCATTTTTAAGTTGGATTGTTAATTAATTCTTCTCATTCAGGTTTTTATGCCAAAAACAATAACACCAGGTAACATTGTGGTAGAGACTCTCAAATGCAATATGCTACTTATTTTTAGGGTTAGGGTAAAAAAAAGAAGATCAAAAAAGTTAAAAAAATATATATTTCCCGAAATCTCTGATATAATTTAACCATAAATCAATACTATCTTCTCTGGCTACAGTCATATTGAACGGCAGCCAATGAAAGTGGTTTTTTGTCTCATGCTAACGTCCATTGATTGAAATCACCCCTTATCCACTCTCTGAGGTTATTCTTACTTAAGTGTGGGTGGTGATCCTATTCAAATAAGTGCAGTTAAATAAAATTTTCTTTTTATAGTGCCAAATCACAACATACATTGTGTCAAGGCGCTGTCTAATTGTAAAGGCATGACCTTATTGTGTTGAGAAATGCAACAGTTCAGACAACAAGCAAGCTTTTGTTGACAGTGGAGCAAATAATCTTCCTTTTAACATGAAGAAACTCCCACAACCAGATTTGGTGTGGGAAGTAATCTGCCTCGACCTGTTAGGCTGTTTGAAGACAATGGGGGAAATAGAACTGTAATAGTGATGATGCAATACTGACAAAACCATGCCTTTACTTTTCATCTGACTGACTTTTTTCAGGCAAACAAAGCCCTAACATGTCCACAGTTATTTGGAAAGGTTGGGCTTGGTTTTTATTTGATTACAAAGGACTACTTTTATACAAGGAAATACAGCAGTTACACCAGAAACCTCAGAATGACTGTAGCTAAGTCTTAAATTTTAGTCTAATTATGTTTTGAATACTTGTTATCAGGGAATCTGATTGCCATCACAGTAAGGGCATGTTTTAACAAAACACATTTTCTAAGCTCTGCTAAAGCATACAGTAATTTTTTCCCCACAAAAACATATGTCATGGCTCAAAGCCGAGCAGGCAACTTCATAAATGCATTGATTTAGTTAACTTCACTAGGGTTAGTTATAATGTTGGTGGACAGATTGATATATATTTATTGCATTTTGCTTTGTTTATTATGTCAGAGATGTAAATATGAAGAGAAAGACAGCAGACATAGCATCCTCTTCAATAAGACTAGAAATATGCCAGCTGAGGCACAGCAGAATGAAAGGCAGGGTGAGACGGAGAAAGAAAAAGCAGGTGCAGAGAGCGAGAAAGAGGAGTCCCCAGTGAGGACTGGCCCAAGTGGACCTCCAAACTCTCCCCCACATAAACTTTATTATGCATGTTGAAAATGCATTATAAAACCTTTGAGTAAATATTTTTTGTACCTTAATATCTGAACCAAATTATTTTGTAGGGGTTTCTCCAAGACCATAAATATCACAGCTGGCAGACCCAGAGAGCCCTAACCCTAGGCTGACAGGGCCTCTCAATGCAAAATACAAGAGCATCATAAACTAGGTCAAGGAAAGTGAGATCTTTTCACTAATGGCAGATGATACGAAAGACACAAAAAGGAAAGGAACAGATGTCTTTAGTGCTTAGGTATCATTACAGAGGAGCTGTATCCAGATGTTTGAGAGATATGGCCTGGAGTACAAAAGTAACCTGGTTGGGCAACAAACAGAAATAAACGTATGCCGGTAGACGCAGAGAGCTTCAACGATTGAGTGAAACAAGGTTGGCTTGTCGGCATATTGCTTGTCGTACCTTACTTGATAGACTTCCTACTATTATTTACGTACTTTAGGAGGAAGCTCCAGAAAACGTTGGAGATAGAAGTATTGATGCACAGGGCTTGTTCGCTGAAATGGACCTTCAGTACATCGGCCTTTTGGTGACAAGCACAAAGGTTTTTGGTGATGCAAGATGTCTGTCTGACTTTCTATTGTCTCACGTTTATCTGTGGATCTAGTTAAAGCCCTTGCGCAAAGGTTTTAAAGATTACTGGGATGAATCCTACTTTGAGGGACTCTGAAAAGAAGTCTTAAATACTGCTGAAAAAATGCAATGTTGAGACGGAGCCTGCTCTAAAAAAAAAGAAGACAAAACGGAGCAGAAGGCTAGATGGACATGTCCTCAGTAGTTGAGTGTTTTGAGCAGACCGAGGACACTTTTCGTGCAAGCATATTCTACCTTGTGCTTGATAACATGCTCAGTTAGTTAAATAGGCAATTCTGAAAAACCAAATGATGAAATATTGATGGGGATCCAAGCCTTAAACCCTCCAAGTGCTACATTTTGTCAAGAGGAGGCTTTTTTTTTATTTGCTTCTATTAATAAATGCAACGAAGATGAACTCAGACATGAGCTAAACCAAATGAAAAGAATCATAGTAACATCTGGCATACCTAATAATTTAATAAATAAACCTAATAATTTAATATTTTAATGAGGTATTCCACAAGCTCTTCTGATTATGCAAAATTGCTATTGCCATACCTGTGAGTACTGCCTCCTGTGAACGCAGCTTTTGCACAACCAAGCTTGTTAAAATGTACTTGAGATCCACCATGGATGATGATAAACTGAGCAATGTAGGTGTTTTAAGAGTGGAGTCTCGTCGAACTTAGTCCCTGGACTAGGTTAATATCGTAAATCACTGCAGCAAACCATTGTAATCGCAAAATACAGCTGTTTAAGCTAAATGTGTGTATTGTGTATTCTTTGAGGTTTGATTTACCTTAAAATGTTTTTGCATCTTTCAGTGCTATGTTAATCTTCATTATATAATTAAATCACTTTGATTTAAATGAACCAGTTTTTTTTTTATTCTGTATCTGTCTCTGTATTCCTAATGATGGACTGATATAATTACCTCATACTGCTGCTGATCACCATAGGCTGAGCTGAACATCTGCTCCTAGAACAGTAGTAATAGTCTGTAGTTTGGGACCCTTGTATTATAGAATAGAATAGAATACATTTACTATCATCACACAGCTGAAATTTAGTGCAACCCCTCAATGGCAGTTCAAAAGTATACTATAAATTGCTTGGATAAAGACCAGAGCTTGTTGGTGGAACTCTGTGATAGCTGGAAACATTGCTTGTAACTAAGGGGCATGTGCAAGAAAATGGAACATTTGCTAAGCTTGGTCAACACTCAATTTCTTCATAGTGTGGCAACGTAGGGTAGTGGTGAGTTGTTAGATGACCATTAACCAGTGTAATCAACGAAAATCCAACAACTCCAACCCCGGGATAATAACCCAGGGAAAATAATTTCCTCAAACCAATACTAACAACCAATAAGGCAAATAAAACAAGGCATTCAGGTTAATTATACTGAAAGGCAGAAGATGTGGTTGCATCCAAATATAATACTTTATTAATAATGACAACAATGTAAACTATTAATGGAGCCACCACACACCATGCACACATATAGGTTGGAAGGAATGTTCCAGAGCTGAGGCTTACCAGTGGAGAGTTGCGCTTGCGAGGTAGGAGAGGGATCCCAGGGAGAGCCACCTCGATCACACGCGCATCCACACGCCCTAACACACATGCAATTGTGAAAACCAGTGGGTGTAAGGCACAGCACACAGGAAGGAGACACCGCCACCCAAAGACACCAGCCTCCACCATTTCTCAACTACTGCAAAATATGGAAGACACGCGTCAGTAGGGCTCCACACAAATTCAATAAAGAAACCAAAACAATATTCATTTATAATGGGTAAAAAATATAATATAATCAACAAATGACCAACCACAACAACCTAAACTACACAATTAATCATGATAAAATGAAATTTGCAATTTTAGACAAAACAACCAAAATAAGCTACCAAAGACACAATGTTATTTGCATAGAGAAAGCAGCAATTGGCAATGTAACACAATCAAAATAAAGTAAAGTCTAAATAACTAAACAGTAGATTATGTTATAATCTACCGAGGTTATCTGTGGCTGCAGATTAAATACATAAAAAAAAGAGGAAATAACAAAAACCCACATAGATTAGGCATGTAGTTGTGAGTTTAAACAAAATACACACAAAAAAACTACGCAAAAAAAACTTTGGTAGCCACTTTTTCAACCCAAACAAAACAAATTAATAAATGAAATAAACACCTCAGACAGGAGCAGCCGGTGAGATGATCCACCACGAGAGTAATAAAGGAGAGACAAAAAAGGGAATATGTCAAAACCCATTCATATTCACGTTTTAAAAAGGCTCACGCTCAAAATGGCAAACGCATTCCCATGTGACACTTTAGGAAAACTAAGGCAAAGTAAATCTAAGTAAAGTAAAATAAAACAAAGTTAGGCAAAACAGTGTAAAGCAAAGTAGAGTAAAGCAAAGCAGAGTATCCACGCTAAACACCCACAAAGTCTGAGGCTAAAATGAGGAAAGATGCAGAGGTGAACAGCCACCGCTGTCTAAGACAGTGCCAGAAGTTGAACGGACCAGAAAACGTCAGGGGAGAGCTCAGAAGAAAGCTACTACTATTTATAGTGTCTCTATACTTTTGATTGGCTGATGAAGCCAAGTAAACCATATTGCTAATTAATGTTTGTGGACTGGAGGAAATAGAACTGTGTACATTTTCTACTTTTAACAATTGTATTTGGGGTTAGTGACAAAAACCCAAGGGTCTACAGACACATAACTCTAGATGTACATACGTAAAGTGATTATTTTTCTACATTTTCATGCTCATTGCAGTTTATGTTCACTATGTTGACCATCTCACTTCAGCATATTAGCATGTTATAACTTGCCAATTAACGCCTAACTGCAAGTACAGCCAGGGTTGAAAGGAATATCCATAGTCTTGCAAATATTTAATAAAAAAAATAAGAACCACAACAAACTCTCATAATTTTAGTTATCACATCGAATCCTGAGGGGAACATCAAAAAATTCCATGCTAGATGAACATTTTTAGTATCACCAAAGAAAAGAAGGACTTGTGGACTACATGAGTGTTATTTCTGGTACATCAGTCAGTAAAAGATTAGAGATGTGGGAAGCACTGCAATTTTAATCAGGCAGTTTCACCATCTGAAGAACAGTACAGTACTTTGTTGAATTTCCCCCTGGTCCACTGCTCCCTACACTGAACTGTCTGTACTATCATGGTTTGCCCCTCATGCAGCAACATCTAAAACGGCTGCCAGGCCTTTCAGTGGACCACATGGTGAACAGTGCTATTTTTTTTGTCTTTCATATTTTTTTCATTCTTTCTTGTCTCGGTAACGAAGCAAAAGTACCCCACGACCCCTTGCATCATGACAGAGACAACTAACATTGGCACACATTTAGAAAAATTTCAGATTTTTCCTGATGCAGTTTTTGTCTTAGCTAGATCATCTTTACAGGAACTGTGCATGTGTGACTAGATGAACACACCACATACACCAGTCTCTGTGACATGCTGCTGGCCAACTGTATCCTCCAGTCTTGGCAGCTGCAGTATGACCGTGAGTGTGGCTTATGGGAAAAGCCGGTTCTCTAACCCTTTGTGGAGACTTGCTTTTCAGCAGGGTGTTGGTTTTCAGCCTCTTTCAGCTCAGTCATGGGGGATTTACCAGTGCTGAAACCCAGCACCTTACCTGGATAAAGACCAGAGAGAATGAAATCAATCCAATCTCCTGGGAAAGTGGGTAACTGCTGGTGTTGCTGCTGTGTGCTGGTGTGCATGCATTTATTCAAATGTTGGCTGAAATAATAAGAAACTATATGATATAAAACTTTTCTGTCCCTTATGGAGCATGAAAAAAACTAAATTTCCCAACAATCTTTACATTAGATTGTGATAGCTCTTGAGTGCAAATGATAATTTTGACTACATGATAGCACTCGAGAGGCTAGGGGTAGCTAAAAGTGGATTTTAGGGGATTTGTGTTGAGATATATCCTCTTATGACCACCCATGATTATCCACAACACAGTTAATTGTAATCTAACCCATTTTCTCTTCTGTAGGGTGGACTGTATTTAGAAAATGCTGCAAGTCAGTAAATCTACTTTACTAAATTTATCAATAAATCCAAATTTTATATGCATAGCACATATTCACAAATGTCACAAATTTGTCTCATAGGGCGTAACAAGGTTTTACATCCTCTGTCCTTAACCCTCAACAAGAGTAAGGAAAAAATACCCGCCAAAAAACTATTAACAGGTAGACTCCTCAGAGAGAGCCTCATGTGAGGGATCCCTCTTGTGACGCTTGGTCATTTATGTTTATGGATTTCTGTCTCTATTTGTGTTTTCTGTTTCCTGTTTTATTTTGTAGCCACGCTTTCCCTGTGTCTTGTTCCAGCTTCTCGGTGAGTCACTTCCTGTCTTTGATTGTCGTCCCCAATCCTCATGTGTTTCACCTGTGTGTAATTGCCCCTGCCTTCCTTCTGTCTATTTAAGCCTCTGTGTTTTCCTTTGTCGGGTGTCGGTTCGTTAGTTGTTTCTCTTACTCGTTTCTCTTACTCGTTTCTACACGTGTCAGATATGGTTTGTCTGTTCCTGCTGTCTCGACCTGCTTCCTTGTTCTCTGTGCGCCTTGTTGCCAGAAGTTTACCTGTTAGTGTTACTGTTTGTTTTTGTCTTGTTTAAAGACTCTTTTATATTAAATACCTTTTTGTTTGTAACCTCTGCATCCTGGGTCCATCTCCTCCCTCAAACCGTAACCTCTCCCAGGATGAACAGAAGTGCAATAGATAGAGCATCTAGCAGAACACATCAACAAAATATTTATTAGAAGAAACAGATTTTAACATAATAGAAAGGTGTGTCAATTTTTACTAATTTACTAACACTAAGACTTTTCAATTGTATGCTTAAACTGCAGAAAACTCAGAAAAATGTAAGTGTATTTAAATGATTTCTTTATTTTGAACCAAATATATGTCTATATGTCACCAAACAAGCCTAGCACGAGGAGGAAAAAGATAAACATTGTATCTGATTTTGAACCAAATATTGTCAAACTACAGTGATTAGACATAATTTCTTCCTTTCAGCAGCAAGCGTTTTGTTGTCTTGGCCACCACCTACGTTGTCTTCGAAATGCTAAGTGCACTGAATGGATCCTATGGTGCATGTATTGTGAATTCAGGGTTCAGATAGGTGGGGAATGTGGAAGAAAGGGCCATTGTTTTAGTTTGCCTTTGACTGTTGGCCTGAGACATTTGCCTAATGGCAGATACACTACATGTGCACATGCTAAATGCCATGAGCATATAAATCAATTGAATTGCTTCCTTAGCTCATAATGGATGTGCAACCCAGTCTCATCAGAAAACGTTCAGTGGCAACGTTGGTCCACTTGGAACCACGTTACCATCTCACAATCTGGCCTCTCAGATTGTGAGATGGTAACATTTTGTCAGCCCATTGTTTTGCATTGGCGTGTTCTCACGGACGGACTGGGCGAGCGGAACTGACGTGTGGCTTTTAGTAAACATCCGGTCCTTTAACTCGGGGCTGCGTAATAACCACCGAGCGCTTGGAAGACAAACGATGTCATCTTCCTTCTGTCAGGTGAGTAGTTTATTGTTTTTAAAGATCGTTACGATCTAGGTTTACAGTCCGAGTGCTGAGACAGCGGATGCGGAGTCCGTTGATACACACAATGGATGCTATTCTTCAGCTAATACGCCATTGATAGCCACATGCTACAGCCCACATTAGCCTGTGCTACCTGGGAGGTGAATACATGGTTGTTGAAACCAGTTCAAGACGCTTAGCTCATGATTGAGGGACGCTACAATATAAATATAAACATGAATTTGATTTATGAATGCTTTAGATTAATAAGGAGTGTATTTCTCTACCATTACTCCACAATATCAGGTCAATTTGGTTTAATGTATAGTATGCACTATGACAATAATGTTTCCATGTTATGGAGTTGCGATTCATTTTATAAAACAATTGCTATGTTCTGTTTTTTAATCAAGGAGGATCCAAGTGAAGCTACAGGAGTTTCATTAACGTCAATAACTTGGACCGAACACTTTGTTTTGCTTGATGAAGAGCAGGAAGGGCAGCCTGGAGAGAAAGAGAAGCCGGATTGAGCCCACTACCATCATCCACGTACCACGAGGAAGATGAGGGAGAGAAATGATCCTACCATTAAAGAGGTACTTTTAAGTTACATACCAGAAACACCATTTTATATAATGTGCCAAATATACATTTTTATTAAATCCCCAAAGTACGCTTGCTGACATACAAGTTAATATCACACTGAAAGAATTTTGATCAATCATGCTTCCCTGCTGTGATTGTTTAACTGGGGAAACAACTTTTTCCACAGGAAGGCAAGTAAATTTAAGGAATACATTTGCAAAGTTTTCCTCTGTTATGTATAATGATGACCCCCATCAAACATAATGTTAGCAATCTTTACACCTTTTAATTTATACTGATTATTTCTGTCTACATGTGTGAATTTGCCTTCATTAGTTTCAGAAAAGAGCGATGATGTATCGGTCAGCGGGCGGCAGCACGAGACTCCGCAAACTAGTCTGTAAGCAAAGTAGACGAAGGCATCGAGGTTGCGGCCTGCCATCATTGTTATTTTGCTTAAGGGACTGAATATGTTTCATGTAGAAATATTAGCATTTCCCTTATATCTACCAAAACTGCTTGTTTCACAGACTGCAGTTTTGTTTTGATCCGATGTGGTGTGCAAATAAAACCGTATCGGCAATGGGTTGTGGGGCATTAACATTTGTAACTCTAATTTTGTTTTTGACAGACTGTGAAAAGAACGTTGAGAACATCACCACTCTACAGGAAGACACAGTCCAGTAATGGGTGTCAGAAGTTCAGTAGTGAACGACAGGTACTGTGGAAAAATGTGTGTCATTGTTGTACAATGTCCTTTGACTCTGTTTACACAAGGTTAACACAAAAAGGTTTGATTGTAAACTGATATTGGTATGAATTCATGTTATTCTCCTCTTCACAAGAAACAAACAATCCAAATTACCTGCAGAACACCCTTGATGGACGCTTCAGGAGCATTGTCAGACTGGCGAGACAGCAAGATGCCAACTTTAATGCCAATTTATTTGTGTAACATTCTGTGACCAAATGTATAGATAACTTTTTGTAGATTGTAAAAAAAGATAACCCATTTATTTAAAAAAAACTACACTAGAATTACCGCACTGCGTTGTATGACTCCGCTAACCAGTGCAGTGTCCGTCTACATATTTCTACATATTTTCTTTCGTATAAATGACACTGTGTCTCTTGACAACTGAAACCATAAGATGAGGTCAGTGTGGCCTTGACCTTTTGACTTTAACACAAATACACAGTTAGACAATCCGAAAACATACAGTTATGCCAAAATATATTTTGTTTCACATTCTAGATGGCATAAGCAGAGACATCAACTCAGGAAAAATATTTCTGTAGAAAAGAAAGCCCTGTACGTGTGTACGTATGTATACATACACACGTACAAACACACTATTGAGACGTTTTGTTTTTTATCATATATTCTCAGGAAGGACTGATGCATTTACTGAGACGGGACGTGAGGGCCTACTCTGCGTGCTCAGAGTTCAAGCCCAGCAGGCTGCAGCGGGCCTGACATATTCCGGAACAGCAGCACAGTCTTTGGATGACTCCTCTGAAGATGAAAACATGGCGAGGTACTTCTCCACTGATGAAGCACTGTGAGGGCTGTGATTAGCTACACTCTCTTGCTACAAGGCTACTCTTGCTACTCCCTGGCAGCCTTAGGAAGGCATTAGCTTGCTGTGTGGTAGCTGTTAGCTTCAGCATTTTTAGTTTTTAGTGGCCTGTCTGACGTTTATGTTTAAAACAAAAAAATCAGAGGGAACCATCTTCATAATTTAACACTATGGTTTGTTTGTGTGTCCTTCAGTTCTTCTCAAGAGAAGCAGTACAGGTGTGCCTCAGCTCCACGCTCCCTCCTGCAGCCTCCGCTCCTGATACTAACCTCATGTCTCCATCACACCAAGATTGACAGACCTTTCTCCAGAGCTGCCCCCTCCCTCTGAAACCTCCCTCTCCAAAACACTATTTGTGTAGTTTTTAAAGTATTTTTTGCATGAGAATTGTTGATCATAACATTTCCAGCAGATGCCATGATATGGGTGTCTAGGTACACCCATATCATATTGTTTAAGATGTGTAACATCAAGTTTGTGTATCAGTGCAAAAATACATACCGTCATTAGTCAAGAGTTCACTCTCTTGTTTACACTAAATTTAGGTGACCCAGATGTTTCACAATGCATCTGATAAGGTCTTATGAGAAACATTCTTAACATTAAAGAAATGAACACAGAAGATAGCAATAGATGTCTGACTCAAATCACTAGCTGATAATCAGCAGCCTGACTTATTCAAACACATTAATACTACAATGAATGAGGCAGGGGTTATCTATCAGAAATCATTTCTGGGACATTAATTTAAAAGTTCTCCAGTATAAGCAAATGTGTTTTAAAATTGGTTTACATCCAAGTGTGAGGCTGTCCCATCACATGGATTTAAGACATATATATTGTTTGTATGAGCTGTCCCTCAGTTAAGTACTTGCACTTCTTGAAAAGCTCTATATAAATAAGATGTATTATTGTTTATACATTGCTTTATACATGTTTTCCTAAAAGTCACTGTAGATACAGAAACAACAGTATGGTTCAGGTGACAGTGAGTGAAATGTGAAGGTAATTTCAATGAGCTCAAGAGAAACCTAATGTGACGATATAGTTGATTTCTGATAGATAACCCCTGCCTCATTCATTGTAGTATTAATGTGTTTGAAAAAGTCAGGCTGCTGATTACCAGCTACTGATTTGAGTCAAACATCTATTGCTATCCTAAGCTAATGCCTTCCTAAGGCTGCCAGGGAGTAGCAAGAGTAGCCTTGTAGCAAGAGAGTGTAGCTAATCACAGCCCTCACAGTTCTTCATCAGTGGAGAAGTACCTCGCCATGTTTTCATCTTCAGAGGAGTCATCCAAAGACTGTGCTGCTGTTCCGGAATATGTCAGGCCCGCTGCAGCCTGCTGGGCTTGAACTCTGAGCACGCAGAGTAGGCCCTCACGTCCCGTCTCAGTAAATGCATCAGTCCTTCCTGAGAATATATGATAAAAAACAAAACGTCTCAATAGTGCGTTTGTACGTGTGTACGTATGTATACATACACACGTACAGGGCTTTCTTTTCTACAGAAATATTTTTCCTGAGTTGATGTCTCTGCTTATGCCATCTAGAATGTGAAACCAAATATATTTTGGCATAACTGTATGTTTTCGGATTGTCTAACTGTGTATTTGTGTTAAAGTCAAAAGGTCAAGGCCACACTGACCTCATCTTATGGTTTCAGTTGTCAAGAGACACAGTGTCATTTATACGAGAGAAAATATGTAGAAATATGTAGACGGACACTGCACTGGTTAGCGGAGTCATACAACGCAGTGCGGTAATCTCTCACCGAGTGCAGTCGGTCCCCCTTCGGGATGAACGGTCTCGATGGGTCCTTAGCATTAGAGGTGTAATCTAACCTCAAATATTAATATATTATATTATTTATTATTATATACCGTGAATAACATTCACGATCACTGAACGACGCCACGCAGGGACGGTGATTTTAACAGCACGCTGTGGCCTGGTCTTCCGCATGGCAGCGTCATAGCAACCCTCATAGCAACGATAAAAACATTCGTGATAACTATTAAAATATTGATCATAAGCACGAACTGGCTGAAGACTGTGGAAGCAAAGAGCACATTTCTCGCTAGAAATGGTGTCAGAATGTATTTTTATGCCCAAACTAAGTTAAAAAATTATATTTTTATCTGAAAAAACAAGGAATATCCGCCATGTTTTCCTCTCCGCAGACGGGAGCTTGTGAGTCACGTGACGTGAGAACACGCCAATGCAAAACAATGGGCTGACAAAATGTTACCATCTCACAATCTGAGAGGCCAGATTGTGAGATGGTAACGTCGTTCCAAGTGGACCAACGTTGCCACTGAACGTTTTCTGATGAGACTGGGTTGGGATGTGATAGCATATAGAGTTCTTACAAAAGAGAGATAATAGCACTTGTGTGTGTGTGTGTCTCTACATGTCTCCCTCTCTCACTCAGAGAGGAAAGCAGCTAGTACCACAGAGGAGACTGTGTAAGGTAATCAAAAAAACATTCTGTAGTCTAAGCCTCAAGATGAAACACACTTTACAAAGAGCTGAAGAAGACTGACTCCCCAGCTTTCATTGTGGCCGTTAGATTTCTCTTTCTCTCTCAGTCAGTCTAGTCAGGATTGGTGTTGGGAAATGAAGGTTAAATGCACGACTGAGCTTGTATCTGACTCGCTGCACTTAGCAACAGAAAGGGTGTTACCTACAGTTTAATGTTTCTGCTTTCAGGAACTCTTTTGTTCCATTACAGTCATACACTTAGTAAGAGCATTGCTCAACATGTGGTGCTGTTGTAGGTATCTGTGTACGACACAAATTTCAGATTTGTTAGACCACATAGAAGTAGTGTATTGACTGAAGCAAAAAACACAGAATAATGCTGGGATGGGATTTTTTTTTTAAATGGCTTAATAAATCATTTATTAGCCGAAAATAACAACATGTTTGTTTCAAGCCCCCTGGTTCCTACTGGATCCCACTGAAGGTATGGATCTTTAAAACAATCCAATACTAAAATTACTACCGCCACCGGTGTAGCTTGTGCAGGAAAAGTCACCATGTGTACATGTCAGGACAAGTCAAAGAAAAGTGGACTGACTAGATCCTTGTCACACATCACCACTACGAGGCTTTCATGGACACTATCTTGACCCTGGTCTTATCTTTTTTTTTGGGGGGGGGGCTGCCCAAAGAAAAAAAGAGGGTTGTCAGGTCCTAACTGCTCAGTTGGTGCTTATTCTCTGTTACCCCTCACCCCCTTCATGGAGTAGGTTCCAAAGTGGTTAATGCCTCAATTTAAATCATAACAATTCAACCACAACTAAAATGCTTTAGAACAAGAAAAAATTGGCCCCCAAAAAAACTAAGAGGCTTACAAGTGCGAATCATTGGGAATTGTTTAATATTCATACATACAGGTTACACAGGTTGGAGGTCTACAGGTTGATGACCCACTCTTAATTAAGAACTGGTTGAAACATGGACTGATTCACTCAATAACTCACCTGAACACATGAACCAGCTAAATTGAGTTGATCATCGCAAGTGACACCCTATGACCCATTGTTATCTACAAAATACAATATGTAATGTAACTTGTAAGAACAAAATATGATAACCTATTGTATTCTTGGTTGTCAACAAAGGCACCAGGCATGTGTTAAACTGTATCACAATATTAGTTAAAGAGAAGCAGGGGTACGCTGAAGAGCCTGTTGTCCCCACAACACTGAGTGAGTGTAGGTCATTCATGAATCTCTCTCACAAATTGGAAAACAAAGGTTTTATTTAATGTTTCATGTAAGGTTTTACACTCAGTTGTTTGCAACCTGGTAGTTTTCCTATGTATCTTTTTTCCCCATTGAGGTTTGGATTTCCACTGTAATCTTTCCAAACAGGAGCGAACATGTTGCAGAAATTGTGTGTTTTGCGTTCAGGCAGCAATTCCCTGTATCCAAAACAACTTTCTCCCAAGATAGACAAATAAAGTAACCTTGAACCTGCTTCAGATTGTACTTCACTCCACTTCCCTTCATGAAGTCAACAAAAACATTAACCTTAATTTAATGCCATTCCAAAATCTCTCTGATAAAGTTGAATGAGTGAAAGGACAACAAACTTCCGTCAGCATGTGGGTGTCGGAATTGCTTCTTAACATTCCAGCTATTGACACACACACATACACACACACACACACACACACACACAAACACACACACACATTCTCCTGTGTCCAGGTGGAGTGTGTATATGCATGTTTGATGGTAACCGGAACGTGCCCAGACCTGCAGCTTAGGCAATCTGACCGCCAACCTTTCAAAAACAGTTCTCAACACGTCCACCAGCCAGTCAGCCAGCCCACCTCATCTTGCAAACCAAGACAGACTCCCCCACCACACATTACTCATGCACAGATTTTTCAGTCCTTAGCTGGGTGGCGGATCATAGGCTCCACAACATTAAAGCTTTCAACTTTAAAAGATGATTTGAAGGAGTCTTTCCATCTGAGCTGAGGTTTATCTGGTCATTACGTGAGTGGGTTTCTGTGAAGAGGGATGTGTGGCGGGAGCAGCAAGGTAGGTAAACAAAGGAAGTTTAGGTAGGAGAGGTGAAGTGAGTGTGAGGTGCGTTCTAACAAACCGACAGCTGTCACGTTGCTTTGTATGCACACTGAGGTTTGTCTCACCCTAGGGTACATTTGTGTGTTGAAATTCTTTAGCAGCTACTTGGCAGTTTCAATCTTCCGTTTCAATCCAACACCAGTTTTATGCATCTTCACATATAGTCTTTTCTTTCTCTGTGTATAGTTACAATTCAGGTTGCCATTGTCTCCAGGTCTATTATTTACTTAGCTATTTGAATCATTATGTTGGGACATCAAACTATAACAACACTAATGGAATCTGAGGTCAGATTAAACGTAAGAGCGCCCAAAAGTCACTGGATTTGAACTATAAGGACCCCAGGCATCCTTCAGTAAACAGAGCTGGTTGTGTGTAATCTAAATGAGGAAGACACAACAATCTGTAAACTGCTATTTCTTGATATTTGTAATTAGCTGTTGGTTAATAGATCCTGGTGCTATTTCTGATTGGTCTTGGTCTTCATTGCCATTAATTCCATTCCCTCCTGTCGCAGCTTTCAGGCATGTACTGAGCTCCAGAGAACCTCTGGACTCTATGTGTGAGTGTACGAGTGATCGTGAAAGTCTGCAGAATGTGTTCTTGAGGGATTTTGTCAATTCTCACTCAATGATTTCATGCTGAGATTCCAAATGTTGCCACATCCCAGTTGTTGAGCCTTTTAAATGTTAACTCTTTTCAAATATTTCAATGGAAAGCCTGCGCTGTTGGCAGACAGCGTGTTGTAGTGAAACCCATTTCACGGTGGACAACAAACACTAACATATTACTTTTGTTTTCATTGGAAAAAGGCTATACTCTCCAATCTTTGCTCACACACACTCACATGGAGGCACCACCACTGACAGGAGCATCACCTACAGATGAAATGTGACAGATCCATTTTATGAGACTGTGTGGCGGCTACCAACTCACTGTCAGTCCTGTTGTGTGTAGCTGGCCTCTCTTTTACGGCTCACAGAGAAGTAATAATCACATTTTATCAGAGTCTATTTGAAGACACTCTGTTCTGCTCATCCAAGCATGTTGCATGAATATAGTAGGGGAATAAAATGTCTTTAATTTCACCTTAAAACCAGGTGGAAAACTTCTGCTTTAACTTAACAATTTTAGAATTACATATCATCTTTTTATCTAATTCTAATTTTATTCTATTATTCTACACAGGCAAGTTTACTAATGTCCAAGTACAGCACTTTTAATCTAGCACTGTGTATGAAAGGCGCTTTAGAAATAAAATGACCTTGCCATGGTTTATATAAGAGCCTGAAGTATATTCTTCTAATCTCAATGCACAACAATAGAATACAAACCAACACAAATTCTTAATTCATTTACAGGGTTAAGTTTGTAGAATTTAGTGACATCTATTGGTGGAGTTGCATGTTGCAGCTGAATACCCCTCACCTCTCTCTCCCCCTCTAAACATGTAAGAGAACCTGTGGTAGCCTGCAGTTGTTATTAAAACTCAAAAGGTTTTTAGTTTGTGCAGTTTGAGTTACTGTAAAAAAGATGGCGGCTTCCGTAGAGAGGACACGCTCCAGATGTAAATATAAAGTATTTAAATATAAAGGACTCATTCTAGAGTAAAGAAAACAACAATTTGTGCAATTTAGATGAAACGCTGGTGAAAACACGTCGGATTATTTTATATTCAATATCGCCTATAGATCCCTTGCACATAAATCTTACACACTGAAACTTTAAGCTGACACTTTGACTGAAATATGTATTGTATTGAATTTGTGCACCGTCTCGTCCTATCTCATATTTGTCTTATGTGTCTTCCATATTCCCCACTCCCCTCTTTGTCTCTCTTCTCCACGTAGGTGACTCTAGCATCTTGGGCTATATGTGATCATGGTTTGGACCAGGAGGACCATAACATTTTGGTTCAAGGACACTGACTACTGAGTTCCAGACTGCCAAAGTTTCATGATACCTGCACCTTTCCTCTATCACTGAACATCATTGTGAGGAGGCTGCCCTTGCTCCTTCATCCCATCTTTACAGTCTGTTTTACCCATGACTTCACAGAGTATTTTTTGACAGTGAGGTCCAACATTTCTTGAGCTCCACCTTTGGTTTTTATTATTGGATCATATCACAGTTTCTAAACGGACGGTCTCGGGAGATACTTCTGAAAATTTGATAACGGTGGGAACCACTGGCCCTTTACGATTGTCTGTCACACATCAGCAGTCATGGAGTCTGTGGCAGCTAGAATGGCCATGGTGACGGACTCCCCCAACCTGTCATTGAGGTCGAGGACTACTGTGACAACAGACCGTGACTCTTTTGTGAGTACTGCCAGCTTTCCCTGCTGCCACTTCCTGTCGGCCAACGTCATCAATGTTGGTAAGTGCTGACTGCGCTTACTTGAAAGTTACCTGTACATTGTGATGAAATGCTTGTTTCAGTGATGAACAGTGACAATGTGCCAGGAATCTGCCTGTAAGTGTTAATGTTGGAGGTTTCAGCTTGTGATGAGTTATCTCTGCGGTCTCATGGTGTGCAGAACTGTTTAACCTCATGCATATTGCTGCTTTTCTGGAGCGTGGACTGGGTTTATGTCAATAACTGAGGATGGTGGAAGAATTCATTATCTGAGTAGTTAACGTGAAACAAACTTGCAAAGATTTCTTGTGTCAAATACGAAGGAAGACCTCTTGATGTGGTATCGCTGTCTGGGGTCTGATGCAAATTCACAAGGATTTTATAGAGGTCATGGACTGAAGGCTGAATAGTACAGGAGGAGCTGATTGTGTGTAAAATGTTGGAATATTATTGTGACCAAGTCTCGACGGAGAGACTTAATTTCAGTTGCCAGAGTTGTTTTATGGCTATAGAGGAATTTCATGTTCAATATGGGGAGATTCATTCACCTGCAATATGAAATCATTACTGCCAGTGTGGTGTGCTTCCTTGACAAGTTAGCAACTATTTTTTAACATGGTCCCAAATTTCAGCCCCTAAGTTTTCCTGTTTTCACTGCGAAACCCCCCTAAACAAGACATCATATGTCACACTGTATTCAATTCATTCGGTAAAAAATATTGAGGATTAGCATTTTCAGTATTGCTACCTTATAACCTCTTTAATCTATAATTGTTTTTAAATTTGGACAAATAATAAGAAGTCATGCTACTTTGGATGCGATAGCAGTTCCTATTTACACTGCTGCCAGGTATAACCTGGATTACTCTGATACTGGAGAAGTCAGAATTGATTTCTAGTTTATTCTAATTATAAAGTTATGGATAGATGACTATCAATGCTGGACACTGAAGAACAGCTATTATGTTTTGTTACGGCCACGAACAGAAAATGTAAAAACCGGCTCAACCTTGTAGCCACAACATAAAATGAAGACGTCAACCGAGAACTGAGTTCCAACAGAAGATAAAGTTTATTTACAAAATGGAAAATAAACTAGTCATCAAGATTTACCCAAAGTATTGGAGCCTGGAGGTCTGGCCAAAAATAAGGAAAACTAGGCTACCAGACCTACAGCCTGAAACAGAAAGAAACAGAAACCACACGATCGAACATGCTGCTGTTGCTACTGCTGGAGGAGAGTGAGCCTCTCCTGCACCCTCCGTTAAATACAGGGGCAGGGCCACAATGAGTAGACCTACTACCTGTGAGGAGAGATCAAGGACAAGAGCAGAGCAAAGGGTGGGAGCATGTAGCAATTTGTGGTAAATTGTTTCAACCTGGAGACAAACCAGGGACACATAGTGTGGCTTTAGAATTTAGGTGTTTTTCATATGTGTGTATTTTCTGTGCATTTCCAAATAGCGAACTTGTATTTGGGAAAACCCAGAGGAAACGTGTCTTACATAAGATATTTGGTCAGAGGCAGGGGTTTTGTACTATGAACCAAACCATGAGGGCAGATGCTGGACAAAGACTCCAGAATTATTCTACCTCATTGAAAAGTTATTTTGCAGTTGTTTTGGTTCATCATTTTATACCTTGAAAATGGCTTGGTTTACATGTCTGACTGTAAATTCTGCTGCTGTGGCCTCCAACACTTCCGCTAATTACACTTTCTTTTGAGTGGCTCATGAACTCTAGTTCTAACAAAGCTCTTCTCTGGTCACTAAGTATCTTACTTCTGTGAAACAATCCATCAACTGATCAGTTCAGTTCACCAGAAATCTGAGCATGATTCATGAACAGCTGGCTTTAGTGATTTTAGTCACTCATCCATCACACTGATGAAGGTTCCAGTATGTCTGTTGATCAGCGACTATAGTTAATTGTATCCCAGGGGCCAGGTCCGGCGACATCTAATCTAAACTTAAGTTAATGGCTAAAACTAAAAAAGGTAAATACAATAAAATCATAATTCACGTCGGCAGCAACGACTCCCGTCTTCGTATGTCGGAGGTCACTAAAGTTAATGTTGAGTCCGTGTGTGCTTTTGCTAAAACGATGTCGGACAAAGTAGTTTTCTCTGGCCCGCTCCCTAATACCACAGGTGATGACATACTTAGCCGCATGTTATCTTTTAACCGCTGGCTGTCAAGGTGGTGTCCTGTAAACGGGGTGGGCTTTGTAGATAATTGGCTAACTTTTTTGAGAAAACCTGGTCTTGTTATGAGAGACGGCGTTCATCCCACTTGGGATGGAGCAGCTCTCTTATCTAGGAATATTACTCAGTCTATAACATGACAACCCATAGTTGGGACCAGGAAGCAGAGCTGCAGTGCTAAACACTTCTCTGCGCTCCCTCTGGATCAGTCACAAAACCCCATAGAGATTGTGTCTGTTCACCGTCCGATTAAATTATTGAAATTAAACAAAAACAAAGCGAGAACTCCACACAAAAATCTAATACAAATTAAAACAACCTCTGAAACAACACAGGAAACTAAGACTTTTAAATGTGGTCTTTTAAACATTAGATCACTGTCAAAAAAGGCTCTTTTAGTTAATGAAATAGTCTCCGATTACAACATAGATTTATTGTCCCTTACTTAGACGTGGCTGCATCCTGATGAATATGTCAGTCTAAATGAATCTACTCCCCCCAGTCATATAAATTCACAGGTTCCTAGAGAAATTGGGCGAGGAGGTGGAGTTGCTGCTATTTTTAACTCCAGTCTATCAATTAATCCTAAACCTAAACTCAGCTACAAATCATTTGAATGTCTGGTTCTTAGTCTTCCACGCCAATCCAGGAACCACCAACAGCCAATCATATTTGCTGTAGTTTACCGTGCTCCCAGGGCATATACTGAATTTTTAAAGGAATTCCCTGAGTTTTTATCAAACTTAGTCCTAAAGACCGATAAAATTATTATTGTTGGTGACTTTAATATTCATGTTGACGATAAGAAAGATTGCTGTAGCGTAGCATTTAGTTCAATACTAGACTCAATTAGTTTCAGTCAGTGTGTACACCAACCTACTCATTGTTGTAACCACACACTTGACCTTGTATTATCGTACGGTGTCGGAATTGAACATTTAACAGTACTTCCGCGCAATCCAATCAGACCATAATTTAATAACCTTCGACTTTTCAATAACTGAATATATGCCACTAATAAAAAATTCATTTTCTAGATGTCTACCTGATAGTGCTGTAGCTAAATTTAAGGAAATAATTCCAATTACATTTAAACCCGTATTAGCAGTAGATATAAACAACAAATTCTTTAAAAACCTGAGCTCCATTGAGATCGACCACCTCGTCGATAGCTCTGCAGACTCATTACGATTAACATTAGACTCAATAGCACCTCTAAAAAAGAAAAATGTCAAACATAGTAAATTAGCTCCGTGGTATAATTCCCAGACAAATGAGTTAAAACAATTATCAAGAAAACTAGAAAGGAAGTGGCGCTCCAGCAACCATGTTGAAAATCAAATAGACTGGAAGAATAGTGTTAAAGAATATAAAAAGGCTCTCCACAAAGCAAGAGCCGCCTACTATTCAAAACTAATAGAAGAGAATAAAAACAACCCCAGGTTTCTCTTCAGCACTATAGCCAGGCTGAAAGAGAGTCACACCTCCACCGAATCCAGTATTCCTCGATCCCTAAATAGCAATATCTTTATGACCATTTTTTATTGATAAAATTCAAACTATTAGAAATCAAATCAACCATCTCCTGCCCTCAATTGGCACTAATACCCTCCCAACAACAGAGATCTCAGAAACGGCTGAGAATCCTACCCATTACTTAGACAGCTTCTCTCTGATTACCCGTGATCAGTTTACCAAAATAATCTCAGGTTCTAAACCAACAACCTGTATCTTAGATCCCATTCCTACCAAATTACTTAAAGAAATTCTGCCCCTAATTGATAGTTCGTTACTTCTTAGAAAAAGTTGTAGCCAATCAGCTGTGTGAGTTTCTCCAGGAAAATAATATATATGAAGACTTTCCGTCGGGGTTTAGAGCCAATCATAGTACAGAGACAGCCTTGGCAAAAGTCACTAATGACCTTTTAATAGCCTCAGATCAGGGACTTGTGTCTGTCCTCGTTCTGTTAGATCTCAGTGCAGCATTCGACACAATTGACCATCAAATTTTATTACAAAGACTCAAACAGTTAATTAACATTAATGGAACCGCCCTTAACTGGTTTAAATCATATTTTTCTGATCGCTCCCAATTCGTGCAAATTAATGATGAAGACGACATTGCCCTTGCTTCCAATGAAACAGTCAGGAACTTGGGAGTGATCTTCGATCCTGATTTATCCTTTAATAGTCACTTAAAACAAATTTCTAGGACCGCTTTTTTCCACTTGCGTAATATTTCAAAAATTAGACATGTCCTTTCCCAAAAAGATGCAGAAAAACTAGTCCACGCCTTTGTTACATCGAGACTGGACTATTGTAATTCATTATTATCAGGCTCCAGCAGTAAGTCGTTAAAGACTCTACAGCTTGTCCAAAATGCCGCAGCACGTGTCCTGATGAGAACAAAGAGAAGAGAGCACATTTCTCCAGTATTAGCATCGCTACACTGGTTTCCAGTTAAATCTAGAATAGAATTAAAAATTCTCCTCCTCACCTTCAAGGCCCTTAATAATATAACGCCTTTTTACCTTAAAGAGCTGTTAGTACCTTATAAACCCACTAGAGCACTCCGCTCCCAGAATTCAAGCCTACTTGTCGTCCCTAAAGTCTCTAAAAGTAGAGTAGGAGCCAGAGCTTTTAGCCATCAAGCCCCTCGGCTGTGGAATAATCTACCACTTTCAGTTCGGGAGGCAGACACCATCTTTTCGTTTAAAGTCCCTTTGCTTTATCACCCGCAGATCCAGGGCCTCTGTGGCCGCACCATGGATTGCGGTTTGTGGATCGATTCCAGCTCTCTCAATGTTTCTGCTCCCTAGGCTTTGTTAGTGTTTTTATTCTTCCCTGTATTCCTGGTACAAGACAAATGTACTGTTTTGAAATCTCTGATCATGGTGAATCACCGTCAGCTGACAACGGAGAATTTAATACAGAGCTACAATGATCGCCAATTGGCCTCCACATATACCCCCAGCAGGAGTTGACTGAAATATTTGTGATTCATTTTGGGTAATATGGGAAAGGATGACCCACTCCTTTCCCTACAATATTAATGTCACAGAGTTTTTCACTGGTTTTTATGCTGAAATCACAGAAGTTCATGATGTGAAGCTCAATGTCATATTTATCAAACTAATGAAGATACTCCAAAACAGCAAAGTGTTCAGATAGGTGGTATGGAGATGATCACAAACTGGATCTGAGAAGACACCATATCATTTCTTTCCACTGTATATAATCATGTTACTATACTGTATGTCCTCATACGCTTGCATGCTCATTGTGACTAGAACTAACATAGAAAACATCCTTTAATGGAGTTCTTCATTACATTTCTAAATAATCCTCCTATAAGCATAATAAAGGATAGACGAGTCATTTGGATGCATCCTGCAAACATACAAACAAGTATCTACTGTCTATATGTTAAAGCCTGGTGCATCATACTGCTCTTAGCTACAGAGATGAATTTTTTCACAAAAGCTATTAGAAACACTCTGTTTTATTGGCTGACATTGTACTTTATAAGCATGAACACACACTGGATTTGAATTACTGACTGGAGAACCATCTGTGGATTTATCTGCCCCTGAAAATAGTCCCCAACCAATGCCTAGAGTATAAACCACAGTTCCTTGTTGTTTGGGCATCTAAACAATTTGCTTTCGCTAAGACCTTCCATTGGAAGTGATTTAGACATAGACCCAGAACACACCAGTAGGCTACGTATCTCATCTCTGGGAAGCTGCTCATGAGGGATGAGCTAGAGAAAGTGGAGGGGTGTCTGGAGTATACAAGCTGCCTCTGTCACATGACTCCAGATAAACAGCAGAAAATGTACTTAAGATTTAAGTCTTAAGAAACAATGGGGTTCAAGTGAGAACTACCTATTTAATGTCTTTTGCTGAAAATGCATGAATATATTTGGTATATTCACCGAATGTAGAAATTATAACTTTGTAAATGTGTGTTTAACACAGATCTGATGTTATCAGTATCAATACCCTGTCCATTTGCTGAACTTACCTCAGAGTAGAGGGTTAGTATGTTAGTATGTTGACTGATTTCTTTCCACTCTATAGACACAACCAGGTGGGGGCAGTGCAGCTCCCTCCTTTTTAAAATCAGTTTCTTATCTCTCTTCTTCTATTCAGAACCACACAATACTGTTTTCCACAAAAGAAAGGCAGAACCTTGTTTCAGTCTTTGTCCTGGCATCAGACTCTATGTAATGGAAGGCTATTGATTAGGAAGTTGGCCTCATTCAACTATCTGTTTCCTCTGTGTAGGCAACGTACAGAGATCCAGGGTTAATGAGGTCATTTCCTCACTGCTTGACCCGTGCTGTGACGGGCAGGGTGTTTCTGAAGAAACCCTGATCTGGTAAAGCAGCGATACAATTGTGTAAGATGAAAAAGAGAAAAAGACAAAGAAAAGTGTTTTGTTTAAGTCAGGGTTTCTCTCTACAAAATTTTCATTTATTTGAGTTGTATTTATATTGTTGTATATATTGGGTAGCCTGCAAGAATGCATCAAAATGTTTGCATTGTTATCACCATTTGTTCAATCCATTTAGTAAAAACATAGAAAAGACACGTTTCTTGGTTGGAATAGGGGGCTATGACAGCAGACCCTCAATCCTGCATGTTGTATTCCTGTGGAGAAGGGTCACAAGAAGACAAAGAGCCAAGCCAATATGTTGGCACCTGAAGAGCCTTCAGTCACTTAGTCTGATCTTTCAGTATCTGAAGGAACACACCAACTCAGGCCTCTACAATGTTTTAACTGTAGTTTCTGTTGCTTACTGTCACTTGGTTACTGATAATTTAAGCTGCTTTCAGACATGCACTGAACTTCAGAGATCATCCTAATATTCTCCGGAGGAGCTGTACGTGTGAACACGAATGTCAGAGTGAGAGCCTCTGGACTTTCTGCAGACTTTCTCCCACCAGTTCTCAGGTAAAAGCTCTGCAGAAAGCCCGGAGGAGATGGTGGAAACGATCCTCTGCAGGATTCACCCAGGGCGAATGGGTTTGTTGATGACATTTCTAAAATGCGACAAGCAAGTTTTCAGGATGAAAAGGGGGGGGGGGGGGGGCGACACATGTAGAAGACACAAACAAAGATATCAATAGAGCTTTTATTTCTAAGAGTCGGCGCCTGTGTTGTAATGCTGTAAACAAAAACACATGATCTCTGCAGAAGAATCAATAGTTTACGTTTTCCCTCTACCTGATGTTCCAGCCGTCACCTGAACACGTGGGACATTTCTGTGTCTTTCTTGTGGACGTGTCTGAGCGGAGAGTTTCCTGCTGCGTTGTTCACATTTGAAAGGCAAAGTCCGGAAGAGGATTTGTTTGGAGTAATTACCACACAACTGCAATATTAAAAAACATGACAGTGTCATCAAGGTTAGTCCTACTTTCAGACTGTGTCTTAAAGAGGATTCCTGTGTCCACATTGACTCCACTGTTTTGTGAAGATACAGTGGGTTCAGAGAGGGTGAGAACACTTTCCCAAATGCAGGGTAATGCAGTGGAGGTGCTTTAACATAACAGAATCTGGCTTACATAGAAACAGACGGAAGAACAGGTGGGTGAGCTGAAAGGAAAACTGACAGGAACGAACGTCAGAATTCTACACACGAGGGAACATAACCAGCAACAAAAAGTAATCCACAGGGAGCGTACACAAGCAAACTGACAAAGAGTGAGGGAACACAGATTAGATAACAGGAGGTCACAGGTAACTGCAGATGAATCTACAAGGATGATGGGTGATTTCAAAATGAAACAGGAAGCATTGACATGAACAAAGGTCTCAGAACCCCCTGCATTTCCCTCAATGTCTTTTAACACACAGCAAACCTGCATCACAGAGATGAGATGCGTGAGTGAGAGAAATGGTGGTTTATGGAGGCAGAGTTGTTCATTTCTCTGCAGTTATAGATACATCTTCCTTTTAGGGGCTTAAAAGCAGATAAGGATATCCAATAGAATAAGATAAGAGAAGAGAAGGTAACATTTTATTGATCCCACACCAGGGAAACTCCCTTGTTACAGCAGTACACAAGTCAAGATAAGGAAGAGAAAAGAAAACCAAAATAGGTGATAAAAGAAAGATACAAATTCAATTAATTAATAATTATACAGAATAAACAAACATCTCACTACAGAATTTTTGTTTTTGTTTTAGAATATTCTTGAGTAAAGTGTAGTGGAAGAGGATGATGGCACGAGGATGTTAACTGTATTTGTTTATTAGTACAAGGAGATGTCCATATAGACTATTTAAATGTATGTAGAAAGGTATGATATAAAGACATAATTATATAAATATTTGATCATATATGATATATACTAATTGACCATATTAAGTTAAATTAACTTAACACTTCTGGTGTCCTCATACCACAACATTCATCAGCGCAGATGTCTTCCACTAAATTAAGTTATGTCTTTTGACAGTGTAGGTGTTTCTGCTCATGTACGCCGTGACTGTGTGCAGTACATGATTGTTATGGATCTGTAGTGAGATTGTATGGCTTCATCAAAAACACATTCCCTGTTTGTGTGTGTGTTTGTGTGCGTGTGTGTGTGTGTGTGTGTGTGTGTGTTTGTGTGTGTGTGTGTGTGTGTGTGTGTCCAAATGATGGTTCTGCTTACATCAACTCTCATTATCTATCCAAAGTAATTAGCACCAATGGCACCTCTGGCTTGCTCAGGCCCAACTGCTGCCATTTACCAACTGCCACATGCTGGCTGATGAATAATAAAGCACACTGCCAGTGTATAATGGTGGAGGATGTGCGGCGATAGAGAGGGATAATGAAGATGATATCATTCAATATTTAAGAGCATGTTGTATGAGGCAGGGGTTGAGCTAACCGACAGAGCATATACACAGCATCAAAGGCTCCAGGGAAGTTTTGCCACAGCACTATAGTAATGTATGTTTGTGTATGAAGTGCTGAAATGTGTAGAGCTGTAATTATAAGGATAAGCTCAAGTCCAAAGCTATTATCCATTAAGCTCAGAGGGGAACTCCACCAACTCTACATGTTAAGATCAGTGCACTCATCGTTGGGAGCTTCGTCAGATCTGAAGAAATAACCCGGATCATGTCATTAGACTAAATCATACACTCTGCTTTACCAGAATCAAAAGTTGCTTACACTTCCCCCTGATTTCAGCCGGTAGTGCTCCATGACCAGTACAAACAAAATTAAGGCAGAGTACTTAGAACTGTCTCCCTCCAAACAACAAGGCTCTGGCCGGATCCATACATATCTTACTTTGAGCCTAAATCTACGATTAAGGTTTAGGGAGCTGACCCTGAAACACAATGTCACCAGTTTAGCCCGACCATTCTTGCATCTCTTTCGCTCCTTTCCTGTCATCGCTCATGAGCGGCTGTGTCTCAGGGGGTAGAGCTGGTCGCCCATTCACGAGAGGTTAGATCCCTTTCCCCTATTCTATGTGCCAAAGTATCCTTGGGCAAGATACTGAGCCCTGAATTGACCCTGATGACTAAACCGGCAGTGTGTCACTGATGTGTAATAGAAAAAAGTGCTGAAGATGCTGCATTAATGTGTGAATGGATGAATGGCAAGATTGTACTGTGAAGAGCTTTGAGTGGTCATCCAGACTAGAATATTGCTGTGCAATACAAATACAGACCATGTATGCCTCCGAACTACCACAATGTAACTTTAAAAGAATCGTCTAGTTCCGTTCAAAAAGTCAAATTAAGAATTTGTATTATCCCTGAGGGGTAATATGTTGTACAGCCAGCAATCATTGCATGACAAAACAGACAAAATGTAGATAAATACAATATAAAAATCACAAACCCATTTAAAGGCCCGTGACAGCGTGTACAATTGAGCTTTTGAATCTGTTTGTTCTGGATTTAGGCCAAGTGAATCTGTGTCCAGAGGGAAGAAACACAAATCCTTCAAACAGTGGATGACTCAAATTCTACAGGACTGACTGGGCCCTCTTCGTAGAGCTCAGCTTATGGATGAGGAAGCTCTATTTTGCTGCACACTGCATTGCATTCGGTTTCTGTTTTTCAGGGACAATAACCCAGACCAACAAACAAAGGTAAAAGTAAGCATTGATAAAGGTATGAAGGAAGATTAAAACATTTTCATAAAAGTTTATACCCCAAAGCTAATGGTAAAAGTACATGCACTGGGGATCAATTAAGACTCCCTGTTCTAATGACGCTGTTTTAGATGGTTTATCAGCTCTCTTTGCAGGATGGGGTGGACTCACAGCCCTCGAGCCATTTATCTGCGTGAGATACTTCTTAATATCATAGTTGGATGACAGTGATGCTTTGATATGGAGGGTTTAATAAAAGACCAGTGTCAGCCTCATGTATGAGCACACCATTAATCATATCAACCTCTGTGAAATGCTACCAGAGGATTCTGGTCTTTGTTATAAAGGAAAGTTTTGTCATCAGTCACACATGATTAATCATCTCTACGAGGGAGTCTTTTTTCTACTTAACTATTGTGTGCAGAGTACCAGATCAGTATCACCACCATCTAAACCCTCCACTGAAGCCCTGTTGCAAACCCTCCCCTTTACTCTGCTGATTCGTTGGTATTCCTCTCATGCCATGATTGTAATGTTATTAAACATTTGAGACCTTTTTTTTTTTCAAGCCCCAACTCACCGAAGAAAGTTCATTCTATTCTTAAATTGTGCACCAACATATCATGGAGTTGGTCACATTGAATTATTGTCAGTCCTGATGGCAATTTTAAGAGCCATTCAAGCTGCCTGAACACTTAAGCACACACACACACACAAACACACACACACACACACACACACACACACACACAAACACACACACACACACACACACACACACACACAGAAGCTTTTTCTTAACTATGGAGAGCATTTGTGCATAATTGGTCAGGACATTCCCAATTAACCATTTAGTGTGATATTTGTGACAGACACAAAGTCAGACACAATGTGTAGTTGTCTGACAAAATAAAAAAAATACAACCTCAGCTGGGGATACAAAAATTGTACATGAATCAGACGAGCCTGATGGAGGACCAGGCTAAAAAAAACTAATATACAATAGTGTTTTTACCACACTTAATGGGTTCCATGTATCTAGGTGGCCAAACTGTGATCCCAATCAATAGCACAGCACAATATAGTACAGTACAAGGTATATGGTTCTTCAAGTACTATATACATAACTGAACAATGTATACAGCTCCATTGCTTCATATTCTGTCAATCAAATACCCTCCCTCACTGACTCGAGTCATGTCAGTGAGACCAGTCCCAGCACACGGTGAACAGGCTCCAGTCTGACCATGACGCACTGGTCTGTTGTTAATTTTTTGTCAATGCCCTACATACAGCTTTAAATAAAATAGTGTAATAGAAAAAAAATCCTACATGTAATAAATGGTAATAATCAAATGAATTGCTTAATGTTTGAGGAATCCCTCATTAGGAATGAAAATTTATTTGGGTCATTCTGTGTCAAATTATGCTGCTAAGCATCATCTCAGATATAGATAGAAATTTGTCTCCTTTGATTTATTTGACTTTTGTAACCTCGATACAGCCTATATCTGGGAAGCCATGTTTGGGTGGTAATATCTTTTCCAGTGTTGTTCGGGTTTCACCAAACATTTTAGGAGGAATAACTTATTTTCTTTACAGCCATAACTAGGAACAGCCTGTAAAGAACACAAAAAGTATAGATTGATGGATGTTATTAAGGGATCCAGTGCTACTGTCCTACCTTTTTCCCACAGATTTGAGAGATGTTTGACTTATTACAGAAAGATGTCAATATCAGAATTACATTTGTTTTTGCCTTTGTATCTCCGTGATTATTACATTTCCTGTGTCTTACAGATCTTAAGAAATGAACGAAAAACTGTTTGTTCATTGGAATAGAGGTAATTTGAGATTGGATTCCGTCTCCTGGTCCTAGATATTGAAAATAATCAGGGGCAATATTGACAAATGTTTTGATAAAACCTCTGGCATGAGGAGAGTTATCCAAAACGACTCCCTCAAGCTCCAGTTAAAAATCTGTGTTTATAAATGTAATTTTACAGTGTACATGTTAGAAAGCTATACATGGACATTTTCTGTGAAAGTGAAATCATTATAGTATATAAATAGAACAGCATTTGAATTTTGGGGGATTGATAGTTGTATTCTTTTTTTTTAATAAGGAATATAACATTAACCAACCATAGTGCATCAATCACATTTAATGTGGTTTTCTGTAATGAGGTCCTGACTGTAAGGAATATACAAATGCTTGCATTAATAAAGGCGATGGAAGAAATTGTATTTCTTACTTTGATCAATATTTCAGAGGCTGGGACACACATAGTGGTAATAAGGAAAGACCCAGGTTTCTTCATTATGGGCATTTTTGTCCCTGGAGTTAAAAAAAATCCCAATAACTATGTGTATTCATCTATGAAGCGAACATATAAGGAAACTAAATGACCATTCATTAATTATATCCACATCAATTTATAGAGAGCAGTGACTAGTTGTTCATAACTACAAATAAGAAGGAATAAATAAAAAGAAGACAGCTCCAAAGGGACAGAGATACAATGAGAACGACACCCACAGGAGGAAGGAAGTGAATACAGCCATGACAAATGTTAACACGAGGAAAGCAAGGTCAGATAAGGTAGATACAATAGGGAAAGAGAATGGAGTAAGAAATGTTTTGATTTTATTTTCTCACTGTGCTTGGTTTTCTTTTGATACTCTTAACTTTCTCCAACAGTCTGGAAATGTAGGTTAACTAGCAACTGTTAAGCGGCTGACTATCATACAGTGAACCCTGGATATTCCCTTGTGCTTATCCAGAGGGACTGTATGTGTGAACAAATGTTCAAGTCAGTTCCTGTGGACTTAAGTTTTTCCTGCAACCCCTCCATTGAAACTCTGTGAGCCTGTGAGAACACAGCAGGATATTGTCCAGAGAATCCACCATGAACCAGTGGGTGTATTGATGAGTTTTCTAACATGCACCAAATGCAAAACTGAAAAAAGCCCCAAATGATACAAATATCTGAGGATGAAACAAAGGAGCCATACACATAGAAGACACTGAAGAAGTGTCAACTTGGAGAGAGATTTAAGAGCTTTTGGTGATAAGGACTGACGCTGGGGTTGATGTGCTGGGAACAAAAACGATTTATCACACGTGTGTGTGAATGTGAATGGTTGTTTGTCTCAAAATGTCAAAAGCCCTGTGTTGGACTGGTCACCTGTCCAGAGTGCAGCCTGCCCCCACTGTGAGCTGGGATTGGCTGTGCCCTTCAAAGGATAAGCACAGCAAATCAGTGCTAAAATAAAAATGACAATACGACAAACTTATTATTTATTCCACAACCCCGATGGGGCAAAAAGGAGAAAGGGCAGCTTTAATTTGAATTTACCAGATGTCCTTTGAGTTGCAGATTCAATGACAATCTTGGAATTGATCCAACTCTCACATCATGAAAATAAACTAAATTCTACTTTATATTTTAACCCTGGTTGCTTCAAATAACTGCAGCTCTCTATCCACCTCCTAAAAGAAGTAACATTGTTTTGGGAAAAATAAGTGTTTGTGTGTTTTTTGCTAAATATCTTCTTAAATATTACAATGTGAAACTTGAAAATTTAGTTTTGGCAGGTTAGTCCCAAAAGATGTGCATCAGTTTCACTTGCACATACCTCCTCATGAGACCTACATGCAACCCACCCATAACAACAACTCCCACTCACATACACACTGTATACTGTCCTTCACGTGAAACACATCAGGCCACATCTGCTCTTCCATCAGTTGTGGCTCGTCCACTTCCACTGGAGGCTGACACCCTGTGTGACATCTAATGCTAGTGTTGTGGAAACAGAAGATGACGAGGAAAAACAGACTTCTAGACTTCTAGTATCTCCTCTCTCCAGACCAAACTGACTCTAATGTGCTTGTGGCTTAGGCCCTCAGTGTGTTCAGATGCAGAGTAGCACTCACTGTGCACAGTAGTTGTCTACTCATTTCAGCGCAGTATGTTCTGGCAACTGATCACATTGGGAGTATCACTCTGTTGTGTCCCACTGTGTCCCAGATTGATTGCTACAGAATGTAAAATTTTGCTGGTTCTCTGTCAAATTAAACACTTTCAGAGAGCAGATAGGAAGTTACTTCATCCCCACTTCCACGCTGTTTCCGTCTTATCTACGTCAAAAAATAAAATTTTGTAACAGAAAAATCTTCTAACTCAAGACAGAGGAAAAGGGACAGCGACCATATTTTTCTACTCAATGAATATGTTTCCTGTAAAAATAAGTTTGTCTATTGAAGCAAGTGATGGTTTAGTTTTTTTGTTAGGCGACTTCTAGTGGCCATAATACGTCTTACAGTTAAAGGGGAGGAAGTTATAAAGTGCACGTAAGGGGGCTTTCACACAGGAGATCACAGCCCATCTCTGGTGGACCTATCGAATGACTTGTCAATCAAAACCAACATTTAAAACGGTGGCAATATGCGTTGCCACAGTTTTTTCTCCAACACGTTCGCTAACATGAATTCAAACTCAACTTAACAGGTTCAGAAGTTTATCCTGGCATTTAGCTTGGCTGCTCAGCTCTGTAAAGTCTCTTTTAGTGTTTTCCTCCCATGTGTCTCTGTGTGTCTCTTCATGTCTCTACTTGTGTCTCTCTCTCAGTGTCTCTGTGTCTCTCTTCATGTCTCTCCTTGTGTCTCTCTCTGTGTCTCCGGGGTCACCTACCATCAGTGTAGTTGTAGTCTTCGAAAGAATTGGCTTAAATGCATCAAATCAATGGAGAAGATATCTAGAATAACTGAATGGAACTGGATTTGCACCATTCATCCAAAACACTCCTTTGAACAGTCAATTAAGGTGCCGTCGATACCTCTAGACTGGAAAACACTATACATTTGAAAAATGAATACCATCTGGTAATAGGGGCATTAGTTACTGTCACAGTCCTAGGATCAGGTACTGCACAATACTGCACAGAATAATTAAAAGAAATTACAACATTCAGCAGTTGTTTGAACTTTAATTCAATACAGTTGCGATTGAGGCTTCAACACATCTCCCCACAACAGCCATCTTTGTTGAGACAATACTTCAGCTGCGCTCCCATTTGGTGCTCCTGTGTCAGTCATAAATGGCTTTCATGGCCCAGCCAGTTTCAGGATGGACGGAAATCGTCCGTAATGGAAGGGGGAGGTCAGCAAATAAAAACGAGCTGTCGGACAGTTCTGGTTTCCAGGTCAGATGATAATCTTTTTCAATAAACGTAAAGGAAAAGACACTTGTGGAAATGAGCACAGGCATCCAGAATGAGGCATTAGGTAGTTGTTGCAGAAGCGGCACCTTAAAGAAGTGAAAGTTATTCTTCACCCTGATCTCATTTACCCAAACTGGGTGAATCTGAAAAGAAAGAGAGTTGAAACTAGTGAATGATATCGAAAGAAATTGGAGCAAATTCTGATAGAATTATGATGAGTAGAGCTAAAAAATGTGTTTGCAGCCTCAAAAGGAAAGTATGTCTGGGCTCCTGCCAGAAAAGCCTCCTGTAAAATCAAATGAATAAATCAATGCCTTAATGCTGTTCTCCTCCCTCCTCAATTAGGTTACATCTGGCTACTCAGTCAGAGCCGGAGCTAACTATGAACTAATATATGCCCCTGCCACTCCCAACCCCCATTTGGACCACTGAACTGCATCAAAGCTAATTTAGGGGATATATGAAGAGCAGCTCAAACACAGTCAAAAAGGGAAGTACTTGATCACATCAAATCAGAGAAAAGAAAAGAAAACCATCCACCGTGACTTAATGTAAATGTTGTTTGTTGATTTCAAGAAAGACTTAATATATCAAATATGAGTTTATGCATTCCGAGATCACAATGAATACGATGAAGGAAACGGTTGCACTGTTTGAATTGGCCTCGAGACTCTTGTGCTGATGATGATTTATCCTACAACATTTTGTAGGAACTACCAAGCATATCGTTTAACGGTTGTTCAGTGCAGTGTTTTCCACTCCAGGTGAACGGTTTCTACGTGCCGCTGTGTGCTAAGCTAGTCTACATCCTCTCTGGATCCATCTCTGTGCGGAATACATTAAAACGATTTCAAGGTTCAAATGTAAATCTGGGTGATGCTATTCTTAAAATATTGGATCTTTCAAATCATTTCAGATGTTTATATGAAAGAAACTGAGATGTAATTTCCCCAACTTGTAGTTCTTATCAGGTAGACATGGACGAGTCAGAATCTCCATGAACAACCCAGGAAGCGGCATTATACCATAAAATCCTGCTTGTAAAACAAACCGAATCTTCTCAAATGCTTCACTCAAATCGTTTCAGATATCACCCCTCACTGGTAATGACTCAAAGGTGAGATTGGCTGAAAACAGCTTGATGGCACTTACATTTGCATTTCTGTTGCCTCTATCTGTTCATCACACAGCTTCACAGCTCGCTGGGGTGTGCTCTCAGCAACATCAACCCACTGGGTGGTCATCTATCATTCAACCTGCTCTTAGTGGAGATAAAGTGTTATTGGCTGAAAATAGTGGCTGATATGAGGTGGTTCATTAGATGCTGAACAACCTATAAGGTGTGCTGGCTGTGGATGTTCCTGGTTTTTATCTGAGGTTGTGACACTCAGTCTGTAACATTGTAACCAAGGCATTGTATATAGTCAGTGGTGAAAGTTGATTGGAAAAGAAATGTACCTGTGATGATAACCAGTTACCAGTATGTTATAAGCAGTTGTCTTGTTATGAATATGGAATAAATACACTTGTTTTCATTGAGTTTTTTGGGGCGCTGTCTGGTGCTGACAGATGAACTCGTCATTTTCTTGTGGTTATTAGTTGTAAAAAACAACTTTAAAAAACATTCTTTTGCCATATTGAAACTTAACATATTTATATGACATTAGAGTATACTTGATTTAAATAAACGCTAAACTAATTTTGATAACGAAATCACATAGTAATTCTACTGGCTAACCCATCTACAATAATTTAATGTTAAGTAGCAGTATTAGTGCCTAATTCAGCAATCAACTGCTGGAACCAGGGACGCCCACACCGCTGGCTGACGTGCCTGTCATGGGGCTGTCAAACACAGAGCATCTCTGCTTTCAAATGTATCTGTGCGTCGCCAGCGCTTCATTAAGTTTTACGGTTTCCCCGTTATGCTGAATTTTTTTCAAATATTTGCTGCACGTCCTGGCGTTGGAATAACTTCATGTGAAATACAGACACAATTAGTGATGGACATTATGTTGTCCAGTCGACTCGAGTTTGAGGTAGTTACTAGCTACGTGTAGGCTAACATTACATGTAGAGGGAGTGTTGCCACCAGAGTTTATTATAATGTTGGTTAAGCATGTACAGGGAAATTTTAGTCAACTGTTAGCAGGACAACAGTTATGAAGCTGTTGTATTTAATCTAGTGCTGTTAATTGATTAAAAAATAAATCAAGTTAATCACGTCATAGGCTGAGATTAATCATGATTAATCACACAATTAAAATACTACTATTTACAAGTACGGTGTTTGAATAAAGAAATGTATAACAAACTGGTTATTTTTTTATTTTACATCTCAGCCAATTCGAATATCTTAATTCACTGAGCAAAAACACCCATGAAATGTTAACCTAATTAGCAGACAACCATATCAAGTACAAAAATAACTGCTTGCCTGTAAATAATTTGTAAAATGTAATTTTACCCACATGAATTTTACATTGAGTAGGCTTAAGGTTTAAAAAGAAAATGAATGCCATGATGTCTTCCATAGAGTGTCCCATAGATTTCATGGATTATTGTGACAATAGTTCCCCTCGAAGGCGTTTTGTAGGATGAGTCCCCTGCGGCGATCTGGATAATGTCTCGAAGCCCCTTGTCTTCAACTGTGTTGATATGTCTGCAGTCTATTGCGACCCATTTAACGATAGCATTCGTTAGCTTAGTTGTTGTTGTTTTGTTTTCTTTCTACTGTAGGCTACTCCGCCAGTGTAGCTTGATCTCGTCTCGGTGTTATCGAAGATGGTTCTTCAGACTCGTTGTACTTCTGGGGAAAGACAGTTCATCACTGCAGTATGTACACACAACTTTGGTTTTATCTAAACTCCCATTCCGAAGCTCTTAAAATCTAAATTTGCCGTTAAGCACACCGGGGTCTGTCTCCTCACTCATCACTTCACTACCTCTTCCCCCACATGCAGGTAAACATCCGCGCTGGAGGACTACGGCAGGAAATTATGGTCAGACTTGGTGATTTGATTAATTTGCGTTAAAAATAAAATAACGTGTTAAGGTTTCGAGATTAATCGCAAGCGTTAACGTTAACAGCCTTAATTGAATCACTGTCAGACTGATTATGTCTGATTATTGTGATGGTATGAATAGTGATTCCAATGATAGCAGAACCAATCTGATGCTATATGGTCTGCTTGTGTTACTGTTCATACATCACTACACAGTCGTCTAAGTGTTCGTCACTCGCCCTTACAGCTGGCACATAAGTTAGACTCAGGTTGACGTCGCATCTATGCACCTAATTTACACCAATTGCAGTGACAGCCGACACACACCGAAATTTAATTTGAAGTTTCCGCTCCATGTGATAGCAATGACACCGGGAGCCAATTGGAGTTTTTGTTTGGCGGATTAAGCGGAATTTGCCTCTGATTTATGTGCCCTATGCTCGCCGTGCGTTGCAACAGCAGAACAAAGCGTTGTGACTGGATGCGGCTTAAATGAGGAGCACAAATGGGAGTTGTGTCGGATTTAGTTGGTGTTCTGGGTTTATGTGGCTCCCCCTGGGTAGCTGCAGATGTGTGTTGTGAAGAATAAAGCACTGGGATATGAATTACACAGGAAAACAGTATAATTGAAGCGTCTTGGGAGAGTGAGCTCTGTTGTCATGCCCGTGTGACATCCTGCCATGGAAACAGTCTCATTTCATAGCCCAGCACCCTCAGTGTTCATGGAGGTACAGTGCCTTGCATAAGTATTCACCCCCCTTGGACTTTTTCCCATTATGTACTGTTACTAACTGGAATTCAAATAGACTTAAATAAACTTTTTCCCGTTTGATCAACAAAACATGCATAGTACTTTGGAGGTGCAAAATAAATTTTATTGTGACACAAACAATAATGAGAACAAAAAAGTTGACATCTGTTGGGTGCATAAGTATTCACCCCCCAGTGTCAATACTTGGTAGAACCCCCTTTCGCTGCAATTACAGCTGCAAGTCTTTTGGGGTATGTCTCTACCAGCTTTGCACATCTAGAGATGGAAAGGTTTGTCCATTCTTCTTGGCAAAAAAGATGAAGCTCAGTCAGATTGGATGGAGACCGTCTGTGAACCGCAATCTTCAAGTCTTGCCATAGATTCTCTATTGGATTGAGGTCTGGGCTTTGACTGGGCCATTTTAAGACATTAACATTCTTTAATCCAAACCATTCCTTTGTAGCTCTGGCTGTATGTTTAGGGTCATTGTCCTGCTGGAAGATGAACCTCCGCCCCAGTCTCAAGTCTTTTGCAGACTGCATCAGATTTTCTTCAAGGATTTCCCTGTATTTGGCTCCATCCATCTTTCCCTCTATTCTGACCAGTTTCCCTGTACCTGCTGAAGAGAAGCATCCCCACAGCATGATGCTACCACCACCATGTTTCACTGTTGGGATGGTGTGCTCAGGGTGATGGGCAGTGTTGGGTTTTCGCCACACATAGCGTTTTGCATTGAGGCCAAAAAGTTCAATTTTGGTCTCATCTGACCAGAGCACCTTCTTCCACATGTTTGCTGTGTCTCCCACATGGCTTCTGGCAAACTCCAAACGGGATTTTTTATGGATCCCTTTCAACAATGGCTTTCTTCTTGCCACTCTTCCATAAAGGCCAGATTTGTGGAGTAGACGACTAATAGTTGTCCTGTGGACAGATTCTCCCACCTCAGCTGTGGATCTCTGCAACTCCTCCAGAGTAACCATGGGCCTCCTGGTTGCTTCTCTGATTCATTTTCTCCTTGTCCGACTCTTCAGTTTGGGTGGACGGCCTCCTCTTGGTAGGTTTGCGGTTGTGCCATATTCTTTCCATTTTCTTATGATGGATTTTATGGTGCTCAGGGAGATGTTCAAAGCTCTGGATATTTTTTTATAACCTAACCCTGCTTCATATTTCTCCACAACTTTATCCCTGACCTGTTTGGTGAGCTCCTTGGTCTTCATGATGCTGTTTGTTCAGTAATGATCTCCAACAAACTCTGAGTCCGTCACAGAACAGGTGTATTTATACTGAGATTAAATTGCAGACAGGTGGACCCTATTTACTAATTATTTGACTTGCAAATGTCACTTGTCAATGCAATTGGTCGCACCAGATCTTTGTTAGGGGTTTCACAGTAAAGGGGGTGAATACATATGCACTCAACACTTTTCAGATTTTTATTTGTAAATAATTGTGAAATCCATGTAATATTTCCCCCCACTTCCAAATGATGCACTATTTTGTGTTGGTCCATTACATAAACTCACGATGAAATAAATTTTAATCTGTGGTTATACCATGACAAAATGTAGAAAAGTCCAAAGGGGGTGAATACTTATGCAAGGCACTGTATGTGCGTGTGTGTGTGTGTGTGTGTGTGTGTGTGTGTGTGCGCGTATGAGTAGATGTCTGTGTTTACTTTCCCCTCAAATCCATAAGTGAGATTATTTTACCTGCTCTTGCAAAGATATTTTTCTTGATTTTTTTCATGATTTTGTGGCCAAAGGAAAAAACAATATAAAGTATGGGGATCTAAATGAAACCAGACATATGTGGAAGACAGCCACACCCACTCTCGCCTTCACTCATCACATGATATTCCCTAAACGCTTTCTTCAGTACTCAGGATTTATCTTCGAGTGATCAGATCACTGGCTGCATATGTAGTGTTTTACAGTGATCGGTACTTATGCACACAATTCTACTAATAATACAATATAGAACCCAAACTGAAATTACATGTTCTGAACATAAATTACCATATAACTGTAATAAACAGAGAATATTATTATCTTTCCAGATGAATTGCTCTGAAAATATACCATTATTTATAGAACACTACTTGACATACATATAAATACATGGTATGGTTCACCTCCAGTCATTTGGGGATGGGAGAATAATATTTAGTATGACAACATACGTTTTCATTAATTAAATATTTAGCAAGTTTAAGCTAAACTTTTAACAGACAAAATTTGAACATAGAGTGAAAGAATAAATCCACAGTGTCACACAACAAGCAGGCGTAATATTTACAGCATCGGTGTTCATTCAGTTCGCAGAATCAGATTCTGGAGAGATTTTAGAAGCTGCAATTTCAAATCAATGATGTTCTGTTACTCCAGCCTACTGCCTGGTTTAAGTAGTTTTCAGTTTGGTAAAAAGATGAAGCTGTGCACTCCCTTAGCATGTTTCCAGAAGTTGAAGAGTCAGAAGAAAGTGGGCATTTTGGGAATGAGGCATTTATGAACCCAGAGATAACATTGTCTGTTTCAGTCAGCGACTCAACTGAGGGTCTGCAATTGAGGGAGATGGTTTTATGCTGTTTGTTGGAAATTGGGTCATTACACAGTTAAACAATATATGTAAAAACAAACATAAATAATAGACTAAAATAATAGAAATAAGAATGTGGCGATGGGAATAGAAAAAGTTAATCAAACACTTAGACATGTGCAGAAAAATGCATGAATCAAATCAATTATCAATGGAGAGAAGTTTCAAAGTTATGTAACAGCAGCAAAAAAGGAAATAATGACGAACATGCTGGATATTTTGGATAATTTAACAGAACATCTTTCCCCCAGCTCTGTGTCACAATGTATCTCTTAACTGTTACAGTATGTAGATACTCTCCTGTTTCTCAGTATGAACATTAGTCAACTCTCCAGAACAGATGCAGTGTTGATGTCATGATGTCTTACTAATAGCATGGCTTTGGACTCACCGTGCCCTTTTCTACACCATCTGCCCGTTTTCGCTGCAATCCATCTCTGTCCAACGCCGACAGCCTCATGTGTAAAGAAATGTCCTTACTACTTGTGACATTGTCTGGTACTAACTGAGTGCAAAGCCATGTGCTGTTTCTATAATTGCACAAAGTTTGTCCTAGCGTCCCATGGGCAGTGAATGCAGCCTCGTCATGACTCCGTGATATCACATCTTTCCATCTGAGTCCTATCAAAGTAGAAAAGCTGTGATAGGAAAACAGGATTTTATTAGTTTCAAAATGTTTGTGAGCTCCGAGCTTTAATGATGACATTTAGCTCTAAAAAATGTCCTCTGAGGATTAATTCAGCCCAGCAGCACACGGTTCTCTGTCTGTGAATAAGGGGGGACATTTTATGATAATATGACTCACTGCCTTTCCAAACTCATCTGAACAGATAGTTAAATGTCTGGTGGAGATTGAGCAGAGCCCAGTTCTGACTGGTCCTTGGATAATCTGGATACATTTTGACCTGATGATGGTGCAAGATGAAAAGTCACCGGATCACAGATCATGTAGGGGGTATTGATGTATTTGGCAAAGTAATTGAAAATCCTTTCATATCTTTTTAGATATGTGATTCAAATCAACAGATGTTGGCGCTTGAATCACCACAGTTGGGGGCCATAAATGTCAGAACAAAATGTTTTCTTAGTCCATACTGTAGATGTTGGATGTGTCAGAAATTGCCGACTATTTCACTACCCCCTACTCACTTTGTAGTGACTTCTATATAGAGAACATCATTGTCGCAGGACAACAACAACATTTGCTGATGGGAAATCCCACAATAATATTATAATATACTGTTAGGTAATAATCATGTTGAATGACCATGTTTATATGTAGAAATCTACTACATATTTAACCACCACAATTCACAGAAAAAAAGACTACTCCATCGGAAATACTAGGGATGTAAATTTAATAAAATGACTGAAAAATATAAACCTGTCTGTCCTCATCCTCAAGATAATTCAGAATTTTATTTTAGGAGGAAGAAGGAGTAGAATCCCCACGTGCTGATCTCGTCTCTCCGCCATTTTTCTTCCTCTCAACACCGCGTGCTCAATGCATGATGGTAGATATTGCTCGGTTAGTGACCATCACTTGCACACTACTTTTCATGATAAACCATAGGATACAATGAGTCCACTACACAGGGTATACAAACTTTTATTGGGACATTACTACAAAATGAAAAAATTCACTATATAGTGGATGTATAGTGATTAGTTAGTGATTTTGGACACAGCCAACTAGATATTTTAATGTGAAAATTGTGAAGTCAGAAAAAATACATTTTTTTCCGATCATAGCTGTTCATTGATTGGTGGAACACCACTGGTGTTGCTGTCAGTGTTGGTGTTCTCTCTCCTTGGGTCTGTCTGAGGTGAATTGGATTGGGTGTCATTTTCCTCGGGTGTCCTGAGACCATTGTACTTTCCTATACATCATCAGGGATGGAAAAAAAAACCTGAACCATCTCTTAAGCAACTGGATAGTAACACAGGCCGTGTGATACTGTTTAACTTCCCACAGAACAGACATCTTAGCTGGGTTTGATCTGAGGCCAGACAGGGCGACATCTGGATAAATTCTGTTCTACTTAACTGAGATTAGTGTGATGCTGAGAGCTCAGGTAAACATCAGCTGTGCCGATTTCATCACACTTCTACACCTGACTGTCTGAATATCTGAGGACACCAGGCAAACTCATATCTCTCGACATTAAACATGCGTAGTATGTCGTCTTTACACACAACTGGTGTGCATGGCAACCAAAGCGGAGAGAGAGAGAGAGAGAGAGAGAGAGAGAGAGAGAGAGAGAGAGAGAGAGAGAGAGAGAGAGAGAGAGAGAGAGAGAGAGAGAGAGAGAGAGAGAGAGAGAGAGAGAGAGCAAGCAGAGAGTCAGTTTAGGTGGAGAAGACTCATTACAGGGAGAGATGGAAAATGAGAAAGAGCGGAAAAGGAGAAAAATTAGGTTAGAGCCATCACAGCAGAGACAGACAGGGAGAGAGAGAGGGCGAGAGAGAGATAGGGAGAGAGAGCGATCTTGGCATCGTATTACTCCCTGCGCTCTGTCTCTTTGGTGTCAGTTGCTTCAGCAACTCAGCAGCGAGCAGCATGGAGCTGGAGCCTCAGCGATTCAGTACGTAATCCTTTACTCCTCTCTTACTACCCTGCCTTTTGTTTGCAGCTGCTGTTTTTTATTCCTCATCAAACTGTCAAATGTCCTTTTTCATGTGATTTAAAGTTGTTTGATTAGAGTACTTTCAGTTATGGTTTCAATATTGTACTGAGATTTGGCGTTTTATTAAAAGTTAGATCATCAATACGCTCCACCTGTGATATGATGGAAATGATGTGTGACTGTTATGGATTTTAACAACATTAAACTGGCTGTCCAGTGGACATTTTTTAACCTGAACTGGTTCTGGTGATACATATTGAATGGCAGGGTGTTTTTATTCATTCATGATTATCTATGTTCATTCATGTCTATGTTAATATCATCAACTGAGTTTCAGTGTCTCAAGGTCTTAATTATTGCTTTGACTTTAATAATTATAGATTGCTGTTTTGACTGAAAATATGCTAAATTTAAGATATTGTAATTTCGGGTTTTGACAGCTCTTATTAAAAAAAAATGACCATGAATATAGGTCATGAAACCTATGACGAATACGTTGTTGTCTATCATCCTGCAGGGCTTTATTTCACATCCCGATAATTTTCCTGCAGTGTGTTATAGCATGAAGTTGAGCTTTCAGTCTGCTTGTCAGTTTAGGTGTGTAGTATTTGACTGGTTGCAATGATTGTTTCGTTGCCCTTTGTGCATTTTGATTACGCTGGAATTTTAATCTTAATGCAAAGATGTATTTCAGTTATTATTTCTTATATTTTCCCCGTTTAGAAAAAAATGCTCACACGTAAATTTAATTAGATGGAAAATCTGGCATTATTTCAAATTATTAATGCAGCAGGAAGAGTGGAAGGCTCAGCTCACAAGGGTCCAGTTTAAGAGAACAGAACTAAATAATGCACGTCTGCGCTCTGATGTGAAAGTAGCCTACACATGAGGAATGCAATTCATCCCACTTGTAGTTCCCAAGAACCAAAATATATAATTAGGAATAAATATATGTTAGAGAGAGCAGGATGCATTACACATACAACCTTGAAACACACCAGTACGCCTGCATGTGGGCAAGCCTCTCCTTGACATCACCTTTTTGGATGTCTCCTCACCCTCTGTCGCCCCTAGGACCCTGATATAGGGAGTTTGAGAATAACAGAACAGGATCGGAACATGTACCTACGAGTGAAATGAGCTGCTGTTTGGAGCTGCATGGGGTTTTACCCTCACACACACACACACACACACACTCTTAACACCTTGGCTATGTCTGACATGCCTTTCCTTTGTGCCACATGTTTGCCTGCACTCTTTAAGCCTTGTTATAGAATTGTGATATCAGTTTCTTTGAGATTTCAATGTCCCCTACAACACACACCTTATGTTGAGAGCTGATTAGCAAAACCAAGATTCATAATCTTCAGCAAGTCAACATTATGCGCACATTAGTGGAATGAAAAAAACCTCTGTGCTTTTCACGTTTGAGTGTTCACACATTGTTTAAAATAGCCACAGTTAGGCACTTCAATAGTGCTGTCAGCCTTTAGGACTCATGACAGGGGGATAACGTCTCCAGATTGTGTCCCTCATCTGCACCACCAACATTGTCGTGGGTGTGGGTAGAGTGTGTGTGTGTGTGGTTGCACTGCAAGAAGACAACTGCTCCCTGACTCGCTCGCTAACTTCTGGCTGTCATCTCTTCTTCAGCACTAGGCAGGTGTATTAGTGACAGACAAGCATGCAGACCAATCATGTAATTTCGACCGACTTGTGTTTGTTAGAGTCCACAGACACTGGACACTGGATAACACAAACACGCACATGCCCATGACCATGCACATTTATGACGTAAATTCATAAAGCCACATGATAAAATACATGCTCTCTGCTCATGCTTCAGTTCTGCCCCAGTTTGAAACATCACAGGCAGATTCTCCTTTCACCTTACCTTCTGTCTGAACAAAGGATTCAAGATTCTGGATTATGTTGTTCCCTCAAGAATTCCCACAGCAGCTTTTTTGGACGTATTTTGGGAGATGAGATTTATTTTATCTCCAATTTATTAATTCCCAGGTTTTTTCTGCTCGGTCTTTTAAAGGTCAGATGGTGGTGGAGAGAATGTAATACTATAATAACCGTCAGTGCACTCAGTACAAGCGCTGCCCCCGATTGTCTGTCTCATGACAACTGGTGTCCCGATACAGTCCTCAGTGGAGTTGTTCTTTGACATTTGGCTGTGTGTGTGTGTGTGTGTGTGTGTGTGTGTGTGTGTGTGTGTGTTGACCTTCTTGAACATACTTTGTTTGGATATCATAAAACCATCTCTGCTGTCACACTGCCTGGTGAATATCCGGTTATTCTAAATGACTGTAGAATTGCAGAAAAGAAGGCATACAAAACAACACTGCTTGTTACCTGAGGGAAACCAACTTTTTTTCAGAGGTATATTCACCATTGTGGCTCATCACACTTATATATTTCTCAATTTTCAGAATAAATTTGACTATTTTCACTGCACTCAGTGTTTGTATTGTACTTCAAGCTGCATCAATGAGCTTTGGTCCATTATGTTTCAGATGATTTTACAATGAGGGGAGCAGAAACAAAGACATACGTTTTGCATGGCACAGGGTTATTATTATTGAATAGGAAGAAACCGAAAAGATATAAGAGGTGCTGGATTGATTGATAGATATGATATTATTGTATGAGTGATATTTCCATCATATTGGTAATTCCTCAATATTGGGTTATCATGTCAGACCTGCTTCAACACCAGTTCTAGAAGTGGTTCATCTCAGCTCCATGACTGGTCTCATCCTTTTTCAAAAGGAATTTCAGAGCCTGAAAAACTTTACGGTTAAAAGCAAATGTTTTATGAGTGACAGAAAAGCATTGCTGGTGAAATTAATTTTCACTGGTTTGTGAAACCCCTACAACAAGTGCTCCCCCATGGAGTGTGATTCCTTAAAGAAAAGGGAATCAACTAGAGCTCTGCCTTTGAAAGTTACAGGACATATTTTAGAAAGTTCCGGCTGATTGAGTTTTCCACAAGGCTGCTTCTCTCATATATGAGAGCACAGAGGCAGAGGGCAAGAAGAAGAAGACAGCAGATATAGAGATTGAGTGATGAGTTTTGACCATGAAGGTTTATTTAATATGATATAAGAGCGCTGTAATATTAGATCAGACTAAAGCTCTTTGATGAGATGATGGGAGGAACAGGGAGTTGGAGAAACAGATAAAGGCTGTCTGTAGATCTAGAACCAGCAAAGAGAAATTATAATGATGGCATAATTTAAGGATAATTGAACAAATGAAAGAAAATGGCTTAATGGAAAGATATGTGGATATAGTTTAGATATGGCTGCGTGAGTTGTCATGGCAGTGATTTATCACACTTCTGTTGGTTGGAGAAGAGCATTGAAGCTAACTATAGAACAGAAATTTGTGAAATGAACAAATCACAGCAGAGTAGTGTGCTTGTCTCTTTCCACAGTGATTGTAGCCATAATGGCAGTTGTGAATAGAAGCATCTAAAAGCAAAGACTGGTGTGGGAATCAAGCTAAATCTGTTCTCCCATTCTTTATTCCACAAGGATCTTTTTTCTATATGCAGGCAGGCTGCAGAGAGTATACTATACTACTACTAAAAAACACATCTCATATTTGTCTATCAGAGTTTAATAATTAAGACTCCAAAGAAATAAAAAAAGTCTAATTGGATTGTTACATGGATTTCTGTGAACATACAGTGCCTTGCATAAGTATTCACCCCCCTTGGACTTTTTCCCATTATGTACTGTTACTAACTTGAATTCAAATAGACGTAAATAAACTTTTTCCCGTTTGATCAACAAAACATGCATAGTACTTTGGAGGTGCAAAATAAATTTTATTGTGACACAAACAATAATGAGAACAAAAAAGTTGACATCTGTTGGGTGCATAAGTATTCACCCCCCTGTGTCAATACTTGGTAGAACCCCCTTTCGCTGCAATTACAGCTGCAAGTCTTTTGGGGTATGTCTCTACCAGCTTTGCACATCTAGAGATGGAAAGGTTTGTCCATTCTTCTTGGCAAAAAAGATGAAGCTCAGTCAGATTGGATGGAGACGTCTGTGAACCGCAATCTTCAAGTCTTGCTATAGATTCTCTATTGGATTGAGGTCTGGGCTTTGACTGGGCCATTTTAAGACATTAACATTCTTTAATCCAAACCATTCCTTTGTAGCTCTGGCTGTATGTTTAGGGTCATTGTCCTGCTGGAAGATGAACCTCCGCCCCAGTCTCAAGTCTTTTGCAGACTGCATCAGATTTTCTTCAAGGATTTCCCTGTATTTGGCTCCATCCATCTTTCCCTCTATTCTGACCAGTTTCCCTGTACCTGCTGAAGAGAAGCATCCCCACAGCATGATGCTACCACCACCATGTTTCACTGTTGGGATGGTGTGCTCAGGGTGATGGGCAGTGTTGGGTTTTCGCCACACATAGCGTTTTGCATTGAGGCCTAAAAGTTCAATTTTGGTCTCATCTGACCAGAGCACCTTCTTCCACATGTTTGCTGTGTCTCCCACATGGCTTCTGGCAAACTCCAAACGGGATTTTTTATGGATCCCTTTCAACAATGGCTTTCTTCTTGCCACTCTTCCATAAAGGCCAGATTTGTGGAGTAGACGACTAATAGTTGTCCTGTGGACAGATTCTCCCACCTCAGCTGTGGATCTCTGCAACTCCTCCAGAGTAACCATGGGCCTCCTGGTTGCTTCTCTGATTAATTTTCTCCTTGTCCGACTCTTCAGTTTGGGTGGACGGCCTCCTCTTGGTAGGTTTGCGGCTGTGCCATATTCTTTCCATTTTCTTATGATGGATTTTATGGTGCTCAGAGAGATGTTCAAAGCTCTGGATATTTTTTTATAACCTAACCCTGCTTCATATTTCTCCACAACTTTATCCCTGACCTGTTTGGTGAGCTCCTTGGTCTTCATGATGCTGTTTGTTCAGTAATGATCTCCAACAAACTCTGAGTCCGTCACAGAACAGGTGTATTTATACTGAGATTAAATTGCAGACAGATGGACCCTATTTACTAATTATGTGACTTGCAAATGTGACTTGTGAATGCAATTGGTCGCACCAGATCTTTGTTAGGGGTTTCACAGTAAAGGGGGTGAATACATATGCACTCAACACTTTTCAGATTTTTATTTGTAAATAATTGTGAAATCCATGTAATATTTCCCCCCACTTCCAAATGATGCACTATTTTGTGTTGGTCCATTACATAAACTCACGATGAAATAAATTTTAATCTGTGGTTATACCATGACAAAATGTAGAAAAGTTCAAAGGGGGTGAATACTTATGCAAGGCACTGTATACAGTATATACCTACATTCTTATACAAATGAATATTGTAATTAAATTAAAGTAAGTCAGGGCTCCAGAGTATGACCATTTTGGTGCGACTGAAAATATTTGGAAGCACTTTACAATAACTACACACTATCAATCAATCAATCAAATTTGATTTGTATAGCCCATATTCACAAATCACAATTAGTCTCATAGGGCTTTAACATGGTATGACATTCTCTGTCTACTAAAAACTACTTAAAAACAGGGTAAAGCATTAGTTTAGTATTATAAAGATTTCTAAAGCACTGTTCCTACATTTGTAGACATGAGTAAGTAATTTATAAACACAGTACTTTTAACAGGAAGGAAGACTCAGATTAAAATTTTCACGATCAAATCAAACTTAATTTCCAGCCGACAGCACATAACAAGGTTTTTATTAACTGAGTCTTTTGAGGCAAATCAGAAATGCGTCTTGATTCTTCTCATTCACAGCCCGAGGTGGAATGGCATTGGGGCAGAATGAAGAGAAACAAGTGCTGCTAACTGCGGTGGGTTAGCTGTGTTGAGGGTTAAGGTGGACTCGCTAAATAGCAAAAAACTTAGTATATAGCCTACTCCTGTAGTGAAGGATGGGTCGCAATTGTGGCATTGTTGATGGTTGTCTAGTTTCATCGCCTTCCCATAACAGAGAGCTCAGATTCAAACTTAAACGTTCTTGGTTCGGCTCCAGAAGACAAAAAAAAGCCTCACTCACACATTTGTAATCTTATAACTTCTAAGTGTAAATTCGTAACTGCTGTGGTAGATTGTAGATTTTATTTTATAGAAGCTGTTTATCCTTTTTATGTGCACAGTTTGTAAATGTGGTTGTATCAGACAGGTTTCAGTTATTAATAGCATCTGCTGTAGTCGAGCTGATGTGTCTCAAATTATGAGAAATAAACCCCAGGATTTCAGAGACAACCATGACAGAAATAAGACATTGCGCTGATGTAGAGACTCAAATGGGTATGTGGCTCACTGCTCTGAGCTGAAATCATGACTTCAGCTTAACAGTAAGGGTACTATGTTCTGTGTCATGAACAACTCTCTCACTCTGATCTTCTGATTAATGCACAGACAGGAGAAACGGAACAGAATATTTTATTTTGGTAATTCATTGAATCATTGATCTGTGTCTTCCCTTTGTCAGACATAGCCAGAGAACTGTGAGAAATCCAAACCGAAGCCGCTGTGACACTTAGCCGGACGATACATCATATTTAACTTAATATTGCTTCGAGACATTAACACATAATAAAGCAGACAGAATGTCGCTTTGACAGATCTCAGATTAGCACTTCTGTGGAGCTTGCTACTGAGAGTTACTGTAGCACTGAGCAGTCATTCAATAATCAGTTTGTGTCAAATGCTTCATGCCAGCTGGCAACACTGTCCCAGGTGAGTCCTACAGAACACCCACACCTGCTCCATGTATACCCACCAGAACATACATCAGTCCAAACAAGATTTTCATGAAGCTGGAGAATATTTCTTTGTGCAGAGCTGTCTGGTATTCAGTTCTATTTGTCTTTCTCTGCTGTGCCAGCAGTCTGCCCTGAGCTCCTGACCATGACACCACCTCTCTTTACAAACTAAAATAAACTGTCTCCCTGTGGACTGTTTGCCAGGTTATTATTGGTTGCTGCATGTCTTTATTTTGGTTTGATAATAACCATACTATGTTGTATGAAAGACTTGAGTCTGATTTGCTTTTATATTCTTAAGCCTTTGGATACTATTAATTCCCATGTATTTAATGCACAGTATATAAGTTGTTGCAGAAAATATATACATTTAGCAAAGCACTCTTTAAGCATTGCTATAGAGTTGTGATAATAGTGTCTGGATTGCTGTGAATTTTCTGTCCCCTACAACACACATCTTATGCTTAGAGCAAGGAAAACATCTACTGGGAGGGCTTCAGAACCACCATTTATGTATAGCTCCTGAGGCTTAAAAATTCAATGCAGCCAGCTCCGTACACACACCCACACACACACATTCTCACAGATGCCTGTTAAAAAATGTGTTATTATTAACACATCTCTCATCTAGAATAGAATTCTCCTCCTCACCTTCAAGGCCCTGAATAATATGGCGCCATTTTACCTAAAAGAGCTCTTAGTACCCTATCAACCCACTAGAGCACTCCGCTCCCAGTATTTAAGTTATCCTTCAAAATGTATACCCTCACCAATGCTGCTAAAAACTTTAATCTTGATGATGTTTTCCTACACTTGACATCTATTGCACTTCTGTCCGTCCTTGGAGAGGGATCCCTCACATGTGGCTCTCTGAGGTTTCTACGTATTTTTACCCTGTTAAAAGGGTTTTTAGTATTTTTTCCTTACTCTTGCTGAGGGTTAAGGACAGAGGATGTCACACCATGTTAAAGCCCTATGAGACGAATTGTTATTTGTTAATATGGGCTATACAAATAAAATTCGATTGATTGATTATAAATTACTGATACACTTTTAATACAATTATTGATATTACATTATACCAATGTGATAAATCAACATAGAGGGGTTGCATGCTGTTATGGTCTAATCATTAAAGTTACAATAAATAAAGTTACAATAAATAAGTAGTTATGTACTATGTTCTGGAATACATTTTGGAGATGATTGGCATTTGCATGCTGCTAACAAAACAAGGTTGCTAATAATGCACTCACTCTATGCTCCGACGGCCGTTTGGTCTGCTGACTGTTTTATTCAGTCTCTTCCAAGATGAAAGAAGACCCAGCTTTCTCCTCCCCTGTGCGTGGTCCAAAGCTTTCTTTTAATGTTAAACATGCTTCCTCTGTAGATTTGGTTAATTCTTGTCACTTTTCAAAATTGCTCTTGTTAATATTAGCAGATGGCACATGTCATAGTCCTCACCAAACTGCTGTCATCATCCATTTCTGCACATCTCATAAGTCTGCACAGGAAAAGTGGTAGATAAGGTTTTATATGTCTTGATTTACTCAACAGGCTTATTGTCCATTTATGCCCTGAGTACCTTTTAATTTGAGAAGGACTGTGTTGACTCTAGCAGAATAGTTTCCAAGGACAGGATATTGTCATGTTCATATATTACATAGATATTCAAAACATGTAATACATTGATCTGCATGTAGTCATAAGCATGTTGAGGAAGATTGGGCTTGCTTGTTTGTTTTTATTTGCTGGCTCCTTCCTTCTCTTCTATAAGTGGTTTAATCCTTGGACGATCCTCCTACAAGCCCTCAGGACAGAATCCACTTAGTTAAAAATGGAACATTTCTGTTATGTTCAAAGTAATTGATCCAGGTAGTTGGGAGAAGGGATTGGAATGCAGTCGTCATGCTGGTGCCTGGTGACACACCCAACTGCTCTGTGGTCAGTTCTCCCAACTCTTCAGTTAAATGCTTTCATTTGAGTGTTTATTAGCCGTGCAGCCTTCATTCCTCATGCTGTTTGGATGCAGTGAGCTGTGAAGCGCATATCAGTTTGTTCAATATTACTGGCTCCACATATCATATGCAAATGCAAAGGGTTTGTCCGAGCTAAGCCATTTACTGTTTTCATCTTTGCTTGATACCCTGGACTTGCTGCCCTCCTAAAGAGCACCATGTTCTTTGCTTTGAAGTTGTGGTCGAAGATTTACTGATAGCTTCATCCTCACAAAATAACAAGGGGAGAGAAAATATGACTGAGCTTTAATTACACAACTTAGACCTTAATTTCGAGCAGCCAACTCAAAAACTCCCACAATGGTCAGACAGAGAGGCTCAATCACATCTGTTGTCTTCTTCCAAATGATTTTGTGCAGCAGCAGCAGCAGCAGCAGCAGCAGCAGCCACACAATGTGGTAGTAGCTTGCTAGGTAGTTACAGCAGACTTCTTTTGTCTTTTCTTTTCATTTTATGGCAGGTGGCAACCAGCTTTAACACTACTGAATCAAGGTGGAACGAAAAACTAATTATTTTGATAGCCACTGGAATATTCCGGAATATAATCAAATATCCTATTATGATAACACCACTATGTCTGTCTGAGAGGTGTATATGTAGAGGGGAGGACTGGGTAAACCAGCAGGCATGGTCTAAAATGATATAAGGCAAACAAAGAAGTAGCAGAAACATACATTTTAGAACCATGATAATTGCCCTCTAACTGGTGGTGGGGTAGAGTGCCCCCTTCAGGTCAGTAGTTTATTTGTTGTTTTTGCCTCAGTATTCCTGAGCCCTATTCCTACCTTCTTGGATATGTCAGTCTTGTACAAAGCTGCACCGTAGTGAACCGCCCAGTGCTATGAAAAGGAGGCGCTTTGAGGCCTGATAACATTCCACAGATTCCACACTAGAGTAAAGAGGGACTGCATTTTGTGTTACAAGCGGGGAAACACAAATCCACGCATTCCCTCCACCTTCTGCTGAGTGTTGTCTTTTGTGACTAAATTGGGTTGGATTTGGTGCTGTGTAATACGTCTCTCTTGGCAGCAGCGTGTGTTCCCACCACCAGCCTTGCAGCGACTCCTGAGAGAAGTTAGCAAATAGAGCTGGAGGTTGTGTTTGCTGGCTGCGAGATAGGAGGAGTAAAGTCACCGATCTGACTGCTGACGGCAGCTCTGTTGACACACCAACAAAATCCTTGACAGGTGGCACGAGTCACAGCGCTTCCTGCAACAGACTCACAGACAGCCTGCTCAGCCTCCAACACAAGCTTTTCAGGCATTTAAAAATCCTTACATGAGGAATAACTGCTGTGGGAGGCTGATGGAGTAGAAGGATTTTTGCAATATTGTGATTGGTCGGGAAATAATGGCACCATCTACTAACAGCAGAAGGCCTTGTGGGAGGGAGCTGCCACATGGTATAAAACTCTGTTGCCTGTCATTTTGTGACTGGAGGGATGGCTGCAGGGATGTTTGTAAATGTACAATCAGCATATGTCTGGGGGACAGAGGGAGAGCTCGTTCTGAAGTTCGTCTGAGATTCATTTATACTGCAGCTTGGAAAAAGAAAAGAAAACATGCACTGGTGAAGAAAACTCTCATGAAGACCAGCTCCATCCCTTCCCTCTGCTCCCTGCACCGAGTTTAACTGTGATGCCTCAGAAGATGCCAAAACGCAGAGGCTGGGGGTCATTTTCTCTCCCTCATGCATATTGTAAGACAGCGAAGGAAATGCTCAACTGGCCAACAGATGCAAAGCCCAAGCACTTTGCTCTACTCTTTGTTGCTCTCTCTGCCGACAGATTCTAATGAGGTGGAAAAGTAGATTCTCCTGTTTGGGGGAACACTGACGAACAAAATCTGCCTCTTCAGCTTTTTGTTCCTGCGCTTACATAACACACACGCACAATTCTACTTGAGTCGTTTTTGTAACATCTGGATGTTCTCTGCACAGCTGACATGCTTATATCATGTTTCTTTGTGTAGTCCTTTGTTCATCCATTGTTTTATCCCTTTCCTTTCTACCAGTTTTTCTCGTTTATGGCAGACATGAGAATTTCATCATCATCTACAAACACACACACACACACACACACATTAATGTTAAGTGCTTTTGGTTGTAAAGTGCTTGTTACGACTTTAACAGCATAATATAAATACAATCCATTTTCTATTTGACCAACCACATAATTGAGGCTCTAGCAGAACATCACCGGTACACTTTACATTTGTTAATGGACTACTGTATCATTTCTTGAATTGGAACTTACGTAAGCCATTTTCAGTGTCTTTCTGCAGAGTTTGCCTGTCACGCATGTACAACACAGCAGGGAGGTTCTCTGCTCAGAGGTGTTCACAACAGCAATGCATCTTGCTGATTCGGGTGAGATTGGTGCACCAGACAGGGGCAGGATGTAACATATTAATTCAGCTGCTTAGATCACATGTTTTTGTTCACAGCATATCAACTCCAGTGACGGCTCTTTTCAGCACAAACCCTCTTGACATCTTCGTCTGTGTCTTCTACATGTGTGGACCCGCTTGTTTGATATTTGGTGTACAAGTATAAAGTAACAGAAAATGGAATTACTCAATTTAAGTATCTCAAACTGTATTCAAGATATTTCTAATCATTTTTCTTTTTGCATCTGTCCTGCGTTAGAAGCGCCATCAACCAATCTCCTGCTGTGTTCTCTCATTGACTTCTGCCGACTTTCTTTAAACTTTTTACGAGGGGGCCAGGGAGAGGAAGGCTGCAGCATATCTGTTGTCTCTCATTTGCACATTAATGTTCACAGATAAACGTCCTCTGGAGAAACTGCGGAGGATCTCCAGAGGTCAGTGCATGTCTAATAGCAGCTATAGTGTCTTAGGTTCTGCTGCCATGTTGGATCAATAACTATCATAGAAATCCGCCATAATACTATGGGAATTTTATAATGTTGAGCTAATGATTCTCCTCTGGGACTCCTGCTGTTACTATAATGATAAATAAAAGTGGGAGCAATCAACACCAACACGCCAAACTCCCATCAGACTGTTTGTCATTACTGTTCCATCACTGTGGGAGGCTCTGTTGTACTCGATGTGTCAGGGGAAGAGACAATTTGTAGGAGAGAAAACAGAAATGGTGCAGCGAGTGAGAGACAAACCCAGTAGGCAGGGGAATTGGGCTTTAAGGCAAAAAAAGTGGACCTCCCCCCTCAACACAACACATTCAGCATCTAACTAACAATGTACGTGACATGAAACTGGATCGGCCAATCAGTTTTACTTCATTCTGACCCATAATGCTCCAGTGTGCCACACCAAATGTGACAATGCAACAGCGAGGTGCATTATTCCCCCAATTTTCATCAAAATCCAATTCAGTAGTGGCAGCAGTATTTCATACAGTGTCCCTCTCTGCCCCTTCATGCATCTGGATAGAACACAAAAATATAGACAAAAGTAAATATGGATTCATGAATATTGTTGTTGACAATCCTGATTTGATTCACAAATGCCAAAAATAGATTTAGGTAATGACAAATGATACCAGCTTTTTTCACGAGAATAGAACCCCAAGGATGTTTGTCAGTAAATTATAATTGTTGTTATATAGAAGGAACACTAGGTGATTCTGTCCCATACATATGGGCTAGTAAGGGCCTACTAAACCCACTAATAGGTTCCGGAGGTTATTATCACCGATTTATATCATTGATCCAGTTCATTGAGCCCAGCAGGCACAACGGGTCTGTTATCAGGCATGCACTTTGAAGCTCATTATCAGCTTTTTCTAAAGATTATTGTATGGACATTTGAATGTATGTATATATGGAAGGGTGGATGGATAATGCAATGGCACGAATACACTGTATTATATTATACATTTGTAGACTCTGATATACGGTGCACAAGTATAAAGTAACAGAAAATGGAAATACCGAATTCAAGTATCTCAAACTCTATTCAAGATTCATATCTTGAATAGAGTTTGAGAGAGTTTAAGATTAGCTAAGATACTAAAACTCTGCCAATAGGAACAACAAGAAACAAGAACTTAAACGAGAGATCATCTTTCCTTTTTTTTAAATGCTTTTAAAAAAAGAACCCTGAAAAAAACTGTAGTTACCAAAATGATCTGCCTGTGCAGTACGATGATCCGGCTATAAATACACTGTAATGAGCTTAATATGTCTCTTTACAAATAAAAAAAAACTGCTTTGGCAAGTCTGTTACATTTCTGCAGTGCCTTTTCTCTCTCTGCTTCTTAATTGCCAACTTGTGATATGTGACCTGCGGCGTGTGCAATGATCCAAACATCACAACAAATTGACGAGAGAGAATTCATGGTGGGCTCGGCCAACCTTCCGTGTCACAGCCTTAATTGCCGAGGCTGCAGCCGGATGGAGGGCTGCTCCACTGGCAGAGCAAACACCTCGCTAAGGTCCCAAATGAATTCAGGCAGAGATCTGCTGGTCAGAGAAATCTGGCTCTCCCCAGGCGACGAGGAGGAAGCCTTAATTGGGAAGTCTGTCTCATGTAGAGTCCAGGGTGGTCAGGGTTGATTCAGTGCCAACAAACCGAAAGTTCCTGCACACAAGTCCCCTCCATAAAGTTATATAAGAGCATCAGTACATCATCTAACCACTTTACTGGTCTGTAGCTGTGCACAATCACAATAGAGCACTCCTTTAAGATTTACACATCAAACAACATTATTAAGATATAGAAAATGTAATGGTCCAAGGTGATGATGCTACTACTTATTATACTCAGAGATAAGGACAGAGAGGAAAAACATAAACTACTAACCTGATACACAGAATAGATTGTTACTCAGACCCATATGTGAAGGCTTGGGTGGAATTTTTTTTAATAATTCTGGTCATGTGATTTGATGAACCATCTTTCTATCACTATCTATCATAGTTGTGAGACGGCCAAGAAACATCTTTTCCATGCATGCTAACCTCTTCAGGAGCCGCGTCTGTTGGTAACAAACAGATGCCTCTCACTGCCGTCACTTCTTGACCACGCCCTCAGCTGCCAGTAGTTTCTCCCTCATGGGACGATTGTCGGATATCCAGTATCCCTACATTGTCTGCAAACTACAGTTGAGGGAAGACAATTACTATTTAAAAATACCATCCCATACTATCGCCATAACATGTACTCTCCACCCTTTCTGCCGGCCTTCAGGCTTTGTAGGTGAGCGTACCCCTTAACACCCCCCTGAACCAGCATAGAGGTCAGGAAAGAGTCAGCGGTAGAAAATATCACTTTTTCCTCTGAGAACTGATAAATTAAATCAAATCATCCACTGTGATGTGGGCTGAGCTTAGTAAGCAGCTCTGAATTTAATAGATGTGGGGGAGGGACAGAAACATAAGGGACAACAATGTGTGTATCAAGTGCTGAGGAAACACACTATGGATTACATGAAGCTGAAGAAGAAGAAAAACCTCAAGAAATCTTAAAATCCAATGGGCAGATTTTTCAATGATGTTCATCAAATACAAACCATTTATATTTGAATGACTAAGTAGCCTGATAATCAGAGGGAACTGCCATTCACTTTTACCCTTGTATCCAGTCTGTCATTTGTTCAAACTGTTTGTTGTATATTTTTTTTATGGGTGTGTGGTAGGGTTTGGATTTAAGCCCCCCAAGTACACACACTGCGTCACCAATTTCCATATCAAGTACTTACTGCAGTTAAACCTTCCCACATCGTTGATATGACTTAGACTCACATTTTTTGGTGAAATGTCAAAACACATAGCTCCATAAATACTGGCAATGCCTGACAGATTTGAGTTCAGCCCTGACAGCTGTGTACAAATTATGTTTTATAGAGAAGGTGCTGCACATAGATGCATTGTATGGATGTGTGTGTGTGTTTGGTGATTGGCAAACTGTAATGTAAAGTGCTTTGAGTGGTCATCAAGACCAGAAAAGCTCTATTTATATACAGACCATTTACCACGTTATTCCTGCATGGGGGATAGATTATTATTTCCTCTGCTCTGTAAGGCATATGGTTGTGGCTTTAATACCAACCACCCTACATGCTGCAAACAAGCTATACTCACATTTGCATACGTGAAACAGAGTGGCTGCTTAGTTTTCTGCAGGATATCACTGAACTCTGTATGATCAGTTAATGTGGGTCCATGTTGGACTTAATCCACGTATGAGTGGAAAACAATGCAATCCAATTACACACTGGGTGCATTTTTCACTTGGCTGACTGCATCTACACTGTGAACATCTGCAACTGCAAACACTTTGATGCCACTATGTTAATGAGTAGCCCTCTAAATATAACCCAGTTAGAGGGCAATTAAATACACACACAAGGCGTTGCTCCATATACCAGACTCGTGTGGTACAGCTTATCACAGAACTAACTGGGACGGCCTTTTCTTATCCAAAACCAAGACACAAACACTCAAGCATCAGGTTTCCTCACATGCTATTGCAGTTAATGGCAGCTAACATAGGGCTGACAAGGAAGCGCTAATGACACACACACACACACATCCATACAGTGCAAGTAATAGCTTATACTGTATATTAAACTTGGGAAGCCTTTCCTCAGAAAATGCATGTGACTGTGGGCATTGATGAGGCTGATCTGCACAATTTCTAAATTAGTCTGTCATTTGTAGTGAACTTAGCAACAGCTCCCAGTGAAATGCAAACCTGTAATGTCAAGGTACAATTTTATCATTTCTAGATTTTACTTTTCTCTAATGTTTTTTTTGCTGCATTGAGCATGTTGGAAATTTCCTTTGGGGTTCATTAAGGTTCCTGTTTATCTTCACCAACTTCTTTGATTTGAAGAGTATAATAAAGTTAATTCAGTCAACTTGAAGTCCTTCCATGCAGTGATGCACATGTGCCCAGAAGTATGTGATTTTAAAAACTGCTAGTTTGGCTGTTGGATGCTGACAGCTGCAGCAGAATTACAGTTCAGGCTGTTTGCTTCTTCATTTTCCATCCACAGAGAAGAGGCAACAATTTATACATTCACATTGTATGTTACCTTCTCCCTCTCTCTCTCTCCTGCTCTCTCTTTATGTTTGGTTTCCTCTTTCTTGTGTCGTAGGGTAGTTGGTTGTGTCAGCTTTGCTTTTGTGTTGGTAAGAGAGGGGTGAACATCATATTGATGGTGAACTTGCACATAGATGCAGTGTATGAATATGTGTGAATGGCAGTACAACTGTACTGATAAGTCCTTTAGGTAGTCAACAAGACTAGAAAAGCTCTATATAAATACAGACCATTTACCCTTCATCTTGTTAAGTGAAGGTGTGGACCCACTGATCAATAACACAACATGTTCCTTCATTGTATTTCTTAACTTTAGCAAAGAAGTATTTGATCAAATCTGAACTAGAAATGTATTTAACATGCAGTCTTAAATATTCAATATTCAAATGTTTAACAATCAAAAGATATAACTTTTATGTACAGGTGAATTTTATCAAATGAAAAACTGTCAAATTATTATAACTTAACAATTATCAAAGGGTTAGGGATTTTGGTAAACCTGAAGATATCTCACAAAATCTAATGTAAAATGTATAATTACAAATATTCATTGTCGAGTTTGATCTCCTGATAAACAAGTCAATACAGGAAAGAAAAGCAACTGTATATCATTATGAACCAGTGATTTATTTTTCCTAAATCTATGTCACATTTAGGAACAGCTTTTATGTTCTTTATATGATAATATTTTGTGCCTTTCTGCATTTTATTTTCAATATCTGCTTGTTCCTTTAACCGCTGCTCCAAGGTGGAGATGGCATAGAATACAAGGGTACAGGAAAAGGTGTAAAAAAATAAAGAGAAGTGTAAGAAATTCGTCGTTTAGTTTACTGTGGGATTCTCTACCCAGCAGGCTGTCTCATCAAAATTCAATGATGAACCGTCTACTGGAAAGCTGGTGCCAATCTGTGTCTGTGTCTGTGTGTGTGTGTGTGTGTGTGTGTGTGCGGGTGTGCGTGCGTGCGTGCGGTGTGTGGCCGTGTGTGTGGGTGCACAGTGGTGGGGATCACCATAAATAATGCAGCGAATAGTTGATCCAGCCAAGATCTTTATTAGGTTAAGGTATGCCAAGAAGCAGGGACGGGCTCGCTCAGCAGACATATGACTGATAGGGAGGAGACAGACAGACAGTCAGTCAGACATTCAGAGAGACAGACAGACCTTAAAGCAGATAGACAGTCAGTCAGACAGACATCCACACAGACAGATATTCTTCTTTGCAGTTGTGGCTGCCTCAGCTGGCAACGTGCAACCATGCCCCACATTTAACAACCTCATGGGATATAACTTTCCATGCTCTTTCACATTACGGGCCGTTCAAGCTGGCAAGTCGGCACTAATCTTACATAACAATGCTCTTAATTTACAATTATAAACACTATGAATTATGGACACATCACTTTCTACATGTGCAGAATGTACATAATTACATAACACCCTCTACGGATGAAACAAGTGAAATGTATGCAATGGGATTTTTTTTTTTTTTTATTAAATCCCAAACCCAATTTAACGAAAAATGATGTTGTAACATCAGCTGTGCCTCTGACAGCGTCCCTGATTGAGTCATCTTCATTTGTCTGCTTCCTCTCAGTCCTTTTTCATGTTCATACTCCAGGCATCAGCCAAAACAAACTCAAGGGACAGACTGCGGTTCATTAAGCTGGCACTGAAAAATAGGTGTCTCTGTGTTTGAGGTAAGGCATCCTGTGTTAACCCTGCAGGCAGCAGTTATTCAGAGAGCCTCGTGGAGCAGTAAGACCTGCAACACACTGAAACGTTTTTAGGGACATTTTGCATATGAATAAATATGCAAAATTGTATTTAGCAAAGATCATTTGTATCTACAATAGTTAGATTAGAAAGTTGAGTTGTTTTTCATCGAAAAAGGGGGACAGCTAAAGTGTGGCACTCTGGACTGCATACTGCTATAATATTAGCCTACGTCTTTGTTTTAAAATATTGCGACTTTATTCTCATAAAAGTACGACATTATTCTTGTTATGTTATGACTTCTTACACTTAATATTATGACATTTTTCTCATAAAAGGAAGACTTTATTCTTGTAATATTAACCTACTTCTTTATTCAAGAAATATTACGACTTTTTTCTAGTAATATTATGACTTTATTCTCAAAATGCCGTTTTGTGGCTGTTTGCATTGCACATACCGTTTATGTCAACTCCATTATGTTGTAAACTCCCCAAAGAATAGTACACTAATGCACCAACTACTCTGTGTGAGCTGTATTGAAAAATGTTAAATCATTTTTCTGTGTTTTTACTGGTTTACATGCCCTGATGTAATAAATCAAGTGTAGACTACTGTAAATAATATGAAATGTTAAAGCAGCAAATTCCGATGATAAAAACCTTTAAAATTGTCCTGATCGAATCCCAGCTTGGTCTATCTGTGTGGAGTTTGCATGTTATCAGCCATGTCTGTGTGCATTCTTTCTGGGTACTTCATGTTCCTCTCACAGTAAAAAGATTGGTGTTTGGTTAATTGGAATATTTAAGCATTTGTTTTCCTGATGGCTTCCTGATGTAGAGATTTAAACAGGCCACAGCCCTGGGTGAACTGTTATTAAACCCTCCATAAATTGGCTTGAATTGGAGGCATACATTTCCTAAAGCATACCACCAGGATAATTATAACTCAGCCTCAATTTAATTTCTCTCTTGTTTTGTTCACTAAATGATCTGATTAATTAATGTAGATCTAACAGGAAAACATAGTCAGATAAAAGCACTCTGATACAAACATTAAAGGGGTACTCTGCTGATTTTACATGTCACCACTTGTGTAAACAGCTCGAGTCCTCTGAGATCCTAGAGGAGCTTTGTCAAGTCAGAATAACATCAGAGACATCGCATCTTGTTTTCCAGTATGAACTTGGAGACTGGTGGCAAGTTACAAGGCGAGAAGGATTACACTTTACACCATCAAATTGTTTTTTTTGGTGTGTTTGGAGTTGAAATAAAATCAGTAAACTGCAGTAAGAGTGTAATCAACTCTTCATAAGTGCAAATGATGGTACTGACACTGTCAATAACTAAGGTAAAAGCATCTCCTCATGAATAAAATGGAGCTAATTCAATGTATTGAACTCATTCCAGCTTAAACAAATTCAGTTCAATTCAATTTTATTTGCATAGCGCCAAAAAAGCATTATATCAAGGCAGTTTACAAAGAAGGTCAAGACCTAAAATCTTAAAACTTTTTAGAGAAACCCAACAGTTCCCACAATGAGCAGCCCTTTGGCAACTGTGGAGAGGAATAACTCCAGACTCAATGAGCGCAGCCATCTACCTCGACCGATTGGAGTGAGCAGGGGAAAATTGGGAGGAGAGGAGAGATGGTTGGAAAAGAGGGGAGAGAAGAGAGATAGGAGGTAGATGGGGAGAGAGAGGAGAAGGAGACCAGGAAAACGTGTGCAGCATCAGGTATCCTACTTTCTGAAATCTGGTTTTAAAGCTCAGTGGTATTACTGTAACTAAAATATTCATGAGTAAAAATATTTGTATCCTCGAAATCGATGAAAACCAAAAGGCAAACCTATAGAGCCTCAGGTCAAAACATGCAGTCGGCCTATGGAAACTATCAAACTAAGTTTTAATGAAGAAGAAAAAGAAAAGGCAATTGTTTATACAAATGAGTGGCTGACATGCTATTAAAAAGGTATTCATGTATGTATTTGTAGGAAAGAGTGACATTATTTAGTGGAGTTGCTAAGAGGTGGCTGTGGTGGAAACTGTATTTCCTGAGACTAGGGTTGGTCCCATCTGTGGTGAAGTTTCAGATCACATTCGCCTCTCATTTGCATGGGTCAAAAGACAGATAGAAAGAGAAGAATAGAAGAAGATGACAGCCACCCATTGAGTTGTGTTGTTTATACTTGACAACTGGTCTTCTTCCATGAGAGTCAGCTCCCTGTGTTCACTGGACAATGATCTTCTCGGAGTCGGGTTGTTTGGGAATGCAACCCAAAGCGGGTGGTAAACTCCGTCTATGGCTAAATACCGGCACGAGACCGATAGTCGACAAGTACCTTAAGGGAAAGTTAAAAAGAACTCTGAAGAGAGAGTTCAAGAGAGCGTGAAACCGTTGAGATGTAACAAGTGGGGTCCGCACAGTCTGCCCGGGGGAAAATAGGTCAATCTGAGGAGGGCTGTTTTAGACAGGGTAAAAAGGTAGCTGTTTTAAATGATCCTTCTGGTATTTTGACCAAAATATGTTACAGACATTTCATTAAGACCCCAAGGAACCATATCAACTGTGGTAAAATGGACATAATATGTGCCCTTTAAGGGAGTTACCTGTCATGTTGATAGTGGGACATGAGTAACTGAAAGTGATGGTGACAACATATGAAAACATCTTCATGGCTTTTTGTTTTCCTTTGAGAATTCCAGTAGGAGCTGAAGCTACATTGCTATGTATTATCAATGACAGAAAACAGTCATTGGTGTGTGCTTGCAGGTTAAATCGTCACAGTGTGTGTGTGTGTGTGTGTGTGTGTGTGTGTTTCCCCCATCAGCAGTAGAATGGTTGTGAGGCAAGCTCTGGTTTCAGCCTCATGAATGAGACCTTCACTCGGCAGTCCCACATCGACGTTTTGTATAGAATAAAGTCAATACCACTTACAACAGTGCATACTAGTCAATACCTCATACACCTGCTTGGCATATAACATATATAATAGTATAGTGTTGTTAATGAGAAGACCTGCAGACAGCAGCCTTCACTCTATAGTTCTGTGCTCAATCGTCTTGCTTGTGTTATTAGTTTTGATTCATGTTTAAGTTGCCCCATCCTCTAAGCTGGAGAGTAAGTGGCATGTATTTAATGGGTTGCACGGATGGCATGTTTAAGACCAATAACTAGAAATCCTGAATACTTTAGTTCAATTCAATTTTATTTGAACAGGGCCAAATCATAACATACTTTATCTCAAGGCACTTTACAATATTATAGAGAAAATGAGCAACATTTTGGCGACTGTGGAAAGAAAATTGGTTGTTAGATTTAAGATGATACAGAGAGCGCAAACAATAGGAAGGGTAAAATAACATAGCAATTTATGATTTGACTAATTTCCTGTACTCTGGGAGTTTTAATTCAATTAAAACTTAATATTATTAACTTTTCTGCAAAAGTTATTGTGTGTCCCTGCAGTAATGAGCACAGGCTGTTTTGAAACCTAGTGAATTCAAGGATGCTCTGACATTCATATTTGAGAGTTGAGCTTTCAAGAAGCGAAAAAAATCGTTGAATGGGTTTGACAAAAAATCCTGAAAGGTTCAAAATGCCGGAGCAGAAAGAATTTTCACTCGTTTCATCATCAAAACATGATGATGATGATGATGATGATGCCTCCCAGGTAACCTCTTCAACATGAAACACAGCAAGTTTCTTTTCAGTTCTTACACATTCACTTCATAGGCATATGACCGATTCAAGTATAATATTTGTTTATGCATAAATAGTTAAAATCACACAGGGCTATTACAATACAGTATACTACTCACTCTTTATGAAGGGATATCATATGTTTGTTAATATGACCTGTAACTACAAGTCCACTGATGAAGAATTGCTTTACTATCATTTATTTCAATGATGTTACTTCACAATGCGCTTATATAGAATGTAAAGCAAACTCTGTAGTTTCAAACAGATAAAAACTGTTTAAACATCCATCTTTGAATAACTGGCACAAAAATATTTTCTATTCATCTCAAAGTTCAGCATCTAAACCATTAAAAATGTTAAAGGTTTACAACATGATTCTGTTTCAAGCAGATATGAAGGCCCCACAGTAGGAAGTCTTAATCAGTGAATTCCTAATGCATTTTGTATGACTACGCATTCATTAGCTAATTATGTGGCAGGTATGATTGATTGAAGTTATGTTGCCAATTCCATCCATCATCTGGGGTCTCATTTATAAAACAGTGTGTAGGATTCATACTAAAAGTGTTCGTACGCACATAAGCAGTGTATGGCAAACGCAAAAGAAAATTCAGACTTATAAAACCGTGCGCACGCACACCTGAACACAATGTTCGCTTTATAAATCACAGTCCACCTGGAAACGTTTGTGCCTCCAAATCCGCCCTCCACACGCCCACTTTCAACCATAAATGCTCAATGCAAAGCACAGTACCAATATTAAATGATGCTGCTGACTAACGGGTTTCCACCGTGAGTCCTGATGAGAATAGGAAGTGAAGCTTTCTGACACTGACATCGAGGTGTTTGTTAGTGAGGTGGAGGTGCAGAGCGACTTTATGGGACAGCTGTGATGTCACTAATAAAGAAAATACACTGATACTCTGCCGCTGCTGTGGATAACACAATGTGTGAGAGTGAAACCGAGAGAAAGAACGGAGCCTGAAGTAAAAAAAAAAGATCACAGATCTTGCGCCACGTTCACTGCGGTGATTTGAGGAAACATGCACAGTGTGTGAAGATATTATTAAAACCTATTAATAACTCGGCTCCGTAACTCCGCTATTAAATGGAATGTAAACATAATTTGCTTAAAGTTGTTTTTTATATTTTTTAATTAAAAGGTTCGTGTGGAGCAGATATGTCGCGCGAGCAAAACTAAGCTGTTGGTTTTAATGTAAATGATGAATTGGATCAATAATCTGCTTCAGTTCACCACCTCACGTCCACATGGGTCAGAGTTTGCGTGGAAATACATATTTTTCCCCTCAAGTTTGTTTTTATAAATCTCAACGTTTGCGTGAGAAGTGGCGTATGCGTGTTCCAGGCCTCGTTTTGTGTGTACGCAACGGTTATAAATGAGACCCCTCGGGAGCTGAAGCTACTCACAGGGGACATTGGTCGAGTAAGAGTGAGACGAGCGATTCTGAATAAGAGAAGTCACGGTCCTTACCACTGCATCACCGTGCCTCCCTTAAAATATACAGCAAGAGGTCTATATGTCTGCTGACAACAACCTTACATTGTGCTATAGAACATTACCAAAGATCTGTAGATTGTCCTCAGAGCATGGCATTTGTTCAACTGTCACAGAGGTTTATGGGTTTATCCTATACTAAAATGGTTTGGTAAATGATTTTGTATTTAAATAGCGCTTTTCTAGTCTTGATGACCAATCAAAGCTCTTTACAGTACAGTTTTACATTCACCAATTCACACAAACATTCACACAGTGCATCTATTCGCAGCACTTTGTTATTCTATGGGGGCCATTCAGGGTTCAGCATCTTGCCCAAGGACACTTCGGCATGCAGATGGTTCAGACTGGGGATCGAACCGCTGACCTTCAGGTTGGAGGCCGACCACACTACCCCTCAGCCACAGCTGCTACTATATACGATATTATTATACTACCATGTACAATAAAATTTTATAGATTATATATAAAGTATTGCACTCAATATAGCACATATCTTCACCAGGGCAAAGTCTGCCCAGCTATTGTAACAGAAAAATAAGTCAAAATAAAGTATTCCGATCATCTGTTCAAAGTTGTACTGGCTCATAGATCTCAACATCAATAATTTCTCTGATCGATAATACATAATAAATGTTGGAAATGACATCATACACTTAAGAGGAGGAGTTAAGAACAAAAGTTACCCAACAGAAGATATACATGCCATTGAAGTTTCCTCATAAATACTCCTTCTACACAATATGTAAACATTTTGTAGTATTTTGGGCTGTGTTGTGAAAGAGACCACCATTTTGGTAAATTTTGGTCTAAGGCCAAATATCTGTTTCAAAACCCGAAGCTGGACATGATTTGATTTACTGTTCCATCATCTCAGGGATTCCTGCAGCAGGAGCAGGAGCTTCAGGACTGAAATTAAAAGCACAGGTCACACTGAATTGAATGAACAGACCTGCCTAGAGCAATGTCCGAATGTAGAGGCCATGGTTATTTTCAGCAATATACCATATATTCATACTATGACGATGATAAGTGTTGAGTTTCCTGGTTCTTTTTCCCAGTGTAGAAGCTGCTCTTGTCGAATCCTAATAATTATACTATATTATATCATTATCCAGGGTTTATGCTGAATAACCTTTAATTTCATAACATTGAATGACTTTCTGTTTCCTTAAAAGCTTGAAGATGTCCTTATCTTCTGCCACAGTATATTCCTGAGTTAAACGATGTCATGTCATAGTAAATACTGGGTAAGTTAGAATGTTTGAAGAGCTCAGGAGTTGAAGGCTACTCTCTCCCCTGAACTTTCTATGCGTGAAGTATCAAAGATGAATTACGATGTGAAAAGTCCCCGAGCTGTGCGCTCATCTGGATAATAATAATAACTTGAATTCATATAGCGGCTTTCAAGAGACGCAAGGACGCTTAACATTTGTCAGAAAAAAAAGAAAGTAGGTGCTGGCTTCTCTGAAGTTTCCACAACACCTACACTGCAGCAATTGTTGTCACTTTAGACATTAGTCCTCTTTTCTGAATAACAGTCGAATACCCGCCAGTTGTGTTTTTTTTGCATTACTAGCAAGACTCGATAAACGCTATTCGAGTCATCATAGGGAATCCTAAGACCCGACATTCAAATTCAACTGGAAACGGCGTCATTTACAACATGTTTTTAGCCTTAATGTCCGCCGTTATCCTCCTAGCCGTGAGACATATTTTCACACACATAGTTCTCACTGATCTTGTCTCACGTCCCTTGGTCAAGAACATAGAGGCAAGAGTTTTCCGGTGTGTGCGCGAACATGAAAAGGCTAGGAGAGTAAATGAATTATGTCTAAAAACATGGAGTGAATGACGCAGTTTCGAGTCGACCCAAATGTCAGCATAGTGGTGAGTATATCATGAGTGGACTTTTGGGTGAACTATTTCTACTACTATAGTGGGAGAACATACACTGCACATCCCAAGCTACAAACTGAAACTCTGCTATTATGAGCATGATAAAGGTCTAGGACAACGTGGCCATTCAGACCACCTACTACTGATATTAGAAAATCAGGTGCTGTTTTACCTTTAGAAACTGTCATTTGTTGTATCCAATTTACAGCATTAGGAGATTAGCAGGAGCCCCACAGATAAATACAGCATAGGTTTTTTCTACTGCTCAAACTGGATTTCACCCATCAATACTGCTACTGTACAAGGCTTATCAGTGCTTCAGACAAGACTACCTCCATCTTGCTTTACCTCCTCTCTAATTAACTGCCACATTCACCGAGATAGAGAGCAGTGATCTTTTTGAGCAGATTTGCAGTGTAGGTGCCAAACTGATGTGTGTTGATCAAGAGAAGACGATTATTGAGAATTTATTTGACTTTATTAACTTAGCAGTGACCTTGGATTGAAAACTGCCTCATTAACTGGAAGAAAAATGGGCATGTTATTAATCTTTTTGCATAAGGCACAATGCATTGAGTTCTCTCAGCAACTGAAAAACTGTTTGTTAACAGTAAAATAGTTCAAAGCTGTGCACTGACCTTTTGGGAGTCCTTGTCTTTCAAAGGTTTAATCACTTAGTTCACATAAGAATATAAAGGAAATGCTTCCCATCTGTAACCAATTTGTCAATGTAAGTGCTGCCCTGAGCTATAACAGAAAAATTCCAAATGCGAATGGTTGGGATGCAGTCACGTCACTGGTCTGTGAGATATGGGCTGTGATGGATGGACATAGTGTTTAGCAGTATGGAGTTTTGTAAATTATTCCAGGCAGCTGAAATCTTCTCCTCCACCAGAGGATGATGAGCCAACATTTACTCAAGACTGTCATAATTCCCTGTTATTCAAACGAGGATTGAACTGCAGGGCCTGAATCTATAGAGTGCAAAGGAAGAATGATGCGTTTGTCAATGTCACAGTATGCAGGGAAACTACAAAGGCAGCCAAAATCTAAACGGAGCGAGACTTCTCAGTGTCGACAGTAATCAATCCCATTTCAGCAGGCTTTTAATGTTGACAAAGGCGTTGTGCTATCATTAATGATTAGCATAGGAGCCTCTGTTTTATTTTCCAATTGAAAATGACAACTGAAATGTACACGTGGAGCTAAACTCTGATTAGCAATTCAAAATCATTAGATCACACATTTAAATCCTAACCAATTTTGCCCTTTGTGACAATCCAACCAAAACTTATCATCCATCTCTGCAGTAAGTTTCAGGTCTAAATAATTATAAAACACAGAGCAGCATTAGCATTCACTTGTTTATGAAATGCAATGTGAATTATGAATGTAAGCTACATTTTCACGATCTGCAAGCTCTGTTTTTGGTCTCTTCCTTCTCCTTAAATGAATAAGTGTCTCTGCAAAATGCACCACTATGTTCATTAATTATGCACTCACAAATACGTGTTTCTTTGATGCATGACGTGGGTGTACCATAAATTTGGTGCTGGCACTATTGTCATAACAACAACAATAACTTTCCCACTCTGGACACATGGCATAATCTGCTATCATGCTAAGGTGCCATGCTAATAGCCCACAGCAGGTTCACTAGCTGCCGCTGCCTCCTCTCTAAGCATCTGAACCACAAAAGGCCACATGGTTTGGTAAAACATGGCGTGACCACATTTAACAGAAATGAGCAGCAATTCCATTGAAGGTTCCAGCACATGGACTGCTCCAAAACTTGGTCTTACAGCTGACTGATGACAATGATTAGGCTCAAAGTAAATCATGTAAATGTGCCACTGAAGACGATTCATTATAAAAAACTAAAAAGCTTCACAGCGCCGACAAATAGTGATCCTTGGCCTGCAGCAGCATCCAGAGTACACATCGTAATAATACTCATTGTTAAATGAGTCAATCAATCAATAATATTTCATTTTTTTAGATTCACAATTCATGATCTATACCATCCACAGTTTTTGATCAATGATCCATGATGAGTCATCAGTTTCAGGATCCACTATCACCATTCATGTTCCACAATGTGGCTTCAGACGTGATCCTGCAACAGTAAATCACAGCGACTTTAAAGAAGGGGTTAACCCGGAAACATGTATTGATGAGACATTAATGTTATGAAGAGGAATCAAATCAAATCAAATTTTATTTGTATAGCCCGTATTCACAAATTACAATTCATCTCATAGGGCTTTAACAGGGTGTGACATCCTCTGTCCTTAACCCTCAGCAAGAGTAAGGAAAAACTACTAAAAACCCTGTTTTTGTGAGGGATCCCTCTCCCAGGACGGACAGAAGTGCAATAGATGCCACGTGCAGGAAAACATCATCAAGATTAAAGTCTCTAGCAGCATTGTGCTGCTACAGAAGTGGAGGAAAGAGAAGCTCCATGTTTCATGTGTCCACTGACAATCTAGGCAGCATAACTAAAAGCTGCCAACATTTAAAAAATATGATTAGTGCATCTTTAAATACTGTAAACATAAAAATCACCCTTTATAATATAATACAACAGTATTGCAATAAACCCTACATTAATGAAGCTTATAGACTTTATTGGTTGTTAGCAGTACTGAACCAAGAGAGGTTCTGATGCAGTACTATGGTTATTTGTGAGGCTTTGGATTGTGCTGTGCAGTATCAGTTCTCTTCATATTGTTCAGTGTTCCCGTTATTGTGTCCACCCCCCTGCCTGTGCTCAGGGTAAGGGGAATCTTTTGAAACAGAATGAAAGGCTCAAGGTCTTTAAATCGAATGCCTCAGAGGGAGAGCTGAAAGAGTAAATATCCTTGAACACATACCAAACAATCACAGACAAAGAAGTCGAGGCTTTGAATAAGTCTGAGGTTTAACCTTTATAAAGTCCTTACTGTTTGGAAAGAATCAGCTCTTACATGAGGACATCACTCCAGACCAGAGCCATGGAAACATTTGTCACAGATTTGGTGTTAATAGTTTCCAAGGTTCATATCAAATCTGTTATCAAGGCTAAGAATGCAGCAAAGATCCACCACAGCTAGCAGCCCTCCCACTTCAGCTCCGACACACTGTACTTAATGTACCTAAAGTGCCGCACAAAGATTGTAATTGACATTTCTGGGGGTCTAATTTTCAGTTTGCTTTAGTTGTCTTATTGTCTGACTTGCTTTTTTGCCCCTTTGAACTTTTCCTTAGCAATCTGTCTACCGTTCTGTTGTAAGCAACACAGCTTTCTGCGTAGGCCACATAACGGTTTTTGGATCACTCACGCAGCTCAGGCGACTTGAGGCACACTTTGTTTTTATTGCTCAGTTAATGCCCATAACCAAAAGGGTTGTGCATTGTTTTTAAGTTTTGCTCAAACAATTTACTCAGTTATGTACCTGAACCTATTCTGTGTAGACACACACCATTAAAATGCCACTAATCTTCAACAGCAAACAACATTGTGGCAGTATCTTATTATTGCCATGATTACATATTTTATCTATATTAACATTTAGAGTCACAATAAGGTAACATTAACTTTATTTACAGAATTGTTGACAACATACTTCGACTTTTTTTTCAAAAACAATACCTGCCATACCGCTGTGACTGCAGTTCTGTTGATGCAATTCAAAACACTAGTTTAAGGTACAGGGAGACATAAGAAAGTACTTTTAACCCACAACCAGTTAGTAGAGTATACATGTAACGTTTGAGAGACTGTGTTCACAGATGTCAACACTTTATTTATTATACAGAAATAATCACCAGAACTAGAAGAAGACCCAAGTATAAATTCACCTGACACTTCAATTTCTACATTAACAAATGTTACTTTTGGTATAGATTCCACATCTATTTCATGTCTGTCCCACCATAAGCATTCCAGGAGTGTGGAACTGAGCAGTTTGGTCAGTTTGGAAGGTTCAGCAATTTATACCGAAGAATGCGTACATGGGCCAGAAGATGAACCTGTACAAAAGTGAGATATTAAGTCCTTTGAACTGCTTAGTTATGTGGCCCGCACTGGAGCTTTCGATGGTGCTATCAGTTTATGCACAGTGCAGCAGAGGGCCAATTAATGGAGCCCCTTTTTGACTGCAGTAACAGGGGAATGCAATGACCAATGTAAATGTAGTCTGGCTGTATAAAATGGATTGTCAGTGTCGGTGGCCCCCTCACTGTGTGTGAGGAGTCATTAAGTTAAAATACCATATCCAGTACACAGGGTCTACCTAGTCATTTTAAAAGCAGAGTTGAAGCCTGTGGGAGTGAAATGGTTCACAGGATACATTTGGTAATGGAAATTAAAACTAAATTAAACTTCCTTCATTCGGCTACTCAGTTTATTACCCCTGCAGTGAATACAATGAATGGAGAGTGGAGCAAATTACCTTTGAGCCTGCAGAGATTTTTTAATCACTTCAAAGCCCAGGACAAATAAGAAGCAACGGTAGATTGGTGTCCTTTGCCCACAGGATGTTTTGAAGTGTCAACACAGCAACATACACAACATCCGCTGACGGCTCTTGTTGTTTGTGGATAATATCTGCTTCCCTGTTTCATTACATTATAGAAACTATTCTAATAACACAACATGTCTTCATCCAGATGTTCATTTTAACTGCAAACATCTTCTAACTCACATTCATCCTGCTGCTGCATTATGTAAATCATTCATCTGTTTACTCCACAACAAACAAGAACATTTGGTCCATTGGCAGAAAGAAGAAAAGGAAGCGATTATGGGATGAAAAAGAATTCAAAAATGTCTGACATCCTCTTTGATGTTTACTGCAGAAGAGAGTGCATCCTTCCATTATACCTCCTATTTATTTCTGAACTTTCCAAAAGTCTTAGAGTATCTAAAAGTTTTTCAAGGTTCAGACACGGGCAGTGTCCTGTAAATTACATAAATTAAACTATTCAGAAACTTGTAATGTTGATATTTAAGCTTATGCAATTATCATTCACAACAGGAGTAATTTGTATGCAAAACAATGTCATACAAATGACATCAGGCAGCTCATGACTCTACCTATCTGTCTCCTACATTTACAGACCAACAAACACATTCAAACACATTGACAGTGGGCATATCTGTAAACTCTGACAAACACTTGCATTTCGAGCAGGGATGTGAGATCTAATCACCGGTGATTACATTCAGGAAACATTTTAATGATCAGACTGAACAGACAAATTTAGCTGAGCCCTTGTGATCGGATCTCTCAGGATTGACGTTAACACCAGGTCTGATCGGGGCCTTAGTGCCAGGGTTCTGGTGATTGCAGTGTTTGATCCTCTCGGACTGGTCTGCGGTCAATAGGCAACAGTCACTGTTCACAGATTGACTGATTCCGATTCTTTCACTTTCTTCACACCATGCCAGTTGTGTTAATGTTGGGTCTATTGCAGTGCACGTGAAGCAACATACAGCAGCTATTGGCCACTGCATAAGGCAGGGGGTTGAGAAGTGAAGTTCACCCTGGACAGGCCACCAGTGTGTCACAGGGCCAACATACAGAGACAAACAACCCTTCATGGTCACATTTACACTGGACACTAAACATTTAGTGTCTCCTGTAAACCTGACCCCCAATCTGCCTGTCTTTGGACTGTAGAAGACAGAGTTCCTGGAGGAAAGCCACACAGACAGGCCCCACCTGAACTGCTTACTTCAGCAGAAGCAAATAAGTGATAGAAATAGAAGAAAAAAGAAGAATTAGCATGAACGTTGCTTTCAACCTATGGAGAGAGAACTTAGAGAGTTCTATGTGTGTCTTCTATGTGTGTGGTCCTGAGATATTTGTATTATTTTAGCCTTTTTCATTTTTGCGTCTGTTGTAGAAATGTCATCAACACACCCTCTCCCCCGCTGTGAATCCTGCAGAGGACCCCCTTCTGTCTTCTCACATCAGCTTCTAGGACAATCTTTTGAAAGGTTTTACAAAGGGACTGGGTTGAGAAACAAGCAGTCCAAAATAATAATGAAATAATAATAAAAGCTCTTGGTGCATTTCTAAAACAGCACTTAATACCTGTCGTTTGACCACTGGAGAGCGGCCCTGCTGGTCCTCCTGGATCTATATGATTCCCCACTGTGTCAGTGGCCTAATGTAAGACTTAACTGCAGTGATCTACAGAAAGTTGCAAGTATCGAGTGGCTTATACATCTTTCAAACGAAAAATTTGCAGGCATATGCAGGTTTTCTTTAGTACAGGTAACTTAAAAAAACTGATCCTTTCCGTTTGGGTTTTGTTTCTCTTTGCATCATGTCTGATATCACAACACACCAAAAAAAATGGAGTCGCTCTCTCACCTTGCTGTCTTACCAAATTAGCACATGCACCCGGGTGTCATGTTTTCATCAGTGCCAATCGGAGCCAATGCCAATTAAAGCCAATGTCTACTGCAGAGTCATTTGATACGGCAGTGAATGCTGATTGTATCTATACCATTTGCAGACAAACTCATTTTGTGTAAAGGAATTAAGTGACCAGTTCTCTTATGAGTTGATGGTATTATGATGAGTCAAAATGGGTCCACCATCTGATCTGAACAGTTGATTAGGGTAAGTTTTACTGAGCTCCTTTATATCATCTCAGGTGAGCCTCCAAAGGTCGAACTTCCAATTGCTGAGCCCTCCTGTGGTGCAAAGGCTCTGATCTCAACATTAAACATATTTCTCTTTATCTACAGCCAGATGAAATGTACATGGATGAACTGTTTGGATTTAATGAACTAGAAACTAGCTACTTGTATTAGTGTGTTAACGTATGCTATGTTTCTGTTTTGAGAGCTATAAACTCTGGCCTTTCGCCTCTGAGTGCTAGTAGTATGCAGCACTGTTCCCATTAAGATGATGTCATGCCCAGTTTTTTTTTGACTCTCTGGATGTGCACTTAATATTTCACAAGTACTAATCGCTTTTAGATTTTGGGCATTTTCCTTTATAGGGCTATCATTGGAGGGAGGGAAGGAATTTGAGACTAAAACTACAGTTAATTTCATACCACCTAACAAAACCCCTTTGTCAAAATAAGAAAAGAGGGATTCATTTATCTGACAAAGGAGTTTTCTTTTTGTTGTGTTGGAGCTTTTTTGGGGTTTGTCAGAAAAAACAAATAAAAGTTACAGAAACAATAAAGCAGGATTTAGAACCCCTCTGTTACGGTTTGGTGGAGGAGATGGACCCAGGGTGCAGAGGTTACAAACAAAAGGTATTTAATATAAGAAAAGGCTTTAAACAAGACAAAAACAAAACACTAACAGGTAAGTTCTGGCGACAAGGCGCACAGAGAACAAGGAAGCAGGAGAAGCTGGTCGAAACAGCAGAAACAGACAAACCATATCTGACACGTGTGGAAACGAGTAGACAACGAGTACGAACCGACAGAGGACAAAGGGAAACACAGAGGCTTAAATACAGAGGAAAGGAAGGGGTAATTAACCACAGGTGAAACACATGAGGACTGGGAAGACAATCACCGAAAGGAAGTGAAGATAGAAACCACACACAAGGGACAGATACTACAAAATAAAACAGGAAACAGAAAATACACTGATGAGACTGAAATTAACAAACTAAAATGACAGGATGTCACACCCTCATGTGTGTTACTCATTCAGCCATCACCTGCTATCGGTGGACATGTAAATTCTCTGGCAGAGAGCATTTGCCAAGTCAACAAAATACTTTTCAGCCCCCTGTGGCCAAAGTGAATATCGAGAAAATGAACCAAATCCTGACAAAAATATTTAAAATACCCTCTCAGGGCTTCCATACATCTGACTTATCAACACTTTATAGAGATTGAAATGGTTAAGATCCTAACACATCGAACAGCAGCACAATAAATGTAAGTGCAATATTCACTGTAATCTAATGGCACCAATAGAAAGAGCAACACTTTTATACAGTCTGTTAATCCACTGGTTCACCTTTGAATAAAGAGTGGTCTACCACTGAAGTGTTTAGATGTCCTTCTCACCTCCACTCAGACAGGTCAGGTGGCCCTGAGCGGTGGCCATAGAGAAAAAGGGCAGGTATCAGCTGAGGGTTACTATTCCACAAAAGTAATGGAGGGAGAATATTGGGGTGAGGAGGTCAGCGTTCTTCATTGCTCTCTCTGTACCTAATACATTGTTCATCTCCAACCCTTGAGTGAACCTTGTCCGATTGAGTTTTCACCCATGGGAGAGAAAGACAGAGGGAGATGAAGATACAGGGAAAGTGAGAGTGGTCGTACAAATTCAGATGATTAAGACTAGTGAAAAGAACAAAAGGATTGTTTAAAAAGTAATTTCTGCCAACAGATCCTTCTCACTTAAATCATACACACTGGATCTCTAATGTTAGGTTTAGGTTAGGTTAGGGTTTTGCCTGAAGTAACTGGTTAAGGATAGAGTAAGTCTACAGAAAATCAATATAAATCAATGAAATGTCCTCTGGAGATGCAAATATGTATGTGTGAGTATGTGTGTGTGTGTGTCTGTGTTTAATTGCAGTCTTCCACCACTTATCACACATTGCTTTAATCCCCTAGAATGAAGTCATATAGGCAGAATGCATTGAAGTCAGTCAGGCTCGTGCACTCACCACACACCACACACACACAAACACACACACACACAAAGTATATGGTATGACATTCATATAGACACACACAGTACACAAATGCTCATTCCTTCAGACCATGTCAGATGACTTCATGCCTTGATATCCTTTACAAAGCAAGTATCAACATTGGCTAGGCTTGGAGGACGGGTAAAAATCTAAGGTGGGAGTCCTTGAAGATAATGTGAACTGAATATTTTTTTCAACTTTACGTGATTTGTAGCTCCCTTCGTACCATTAGCATTCAGCAGTGGGGACAGTTTGTACAGGCCTGTGCTTTGAAGAGTACATGGTGGAGAGTGAAACAGAGATCGTCACGTTATAAAATGAAAAGGAGAGGCTGACCTTGTCAAATCATTTTTTGTCCCTGCATTAATCTGAAGGTTCTTGCATTAGAGTAGAAAAGGTCAAGGTATTCTATACCAGCAGCCTCCATTGGGGCTAAGGATCAAGCGCAAAAAGATAAATGTAAATAATTTTTTGACAGAGAATTACAGATAGAGTTAATATAGGAAGGAGCCAAGCTTGTATCCTTGGCTTCTTAGATGCACATATTCTACCTCACATATTTGCTGCCAAGAGCATAATAAACTGCTACTACTGCTTAGTGGTTGACTTGCATTGTGGTCAGGGTAGTAAATATAAACTTAAATCCAACGCCCAGGGATGATGGCACTTGGGCAGTCCGCTTCTTTTTGCTGGGCCACATGTAAGCCATAGCAATATCACATGTAAACCAAAGATTGCCAAATGTCTCCAGATTAGTTTTGTGCTGTTTTGAACATATTTACCACTTGGGCCACTTGATTACAGCTTGCCTAGAGCACTGCATGTTTGCCAAAAGTGGGCCCTATTTGCTATTTTACAAGTGGGCAACTTTCATCTCGCGTCCATGATGTCTTGTCCACAAGAAGGACAGAAGTGCCACATCACTGTCTGAAGTGACCCACATCCACATGCTGTCTGATACATTTTTCACATCATATATTTTTTTTCCTAAAACTGTTTATTTTTTTCCTCGACATTTCAACTGTATTTCTGTAGAGTATGAGATTCATGATTAAAAGAGCTCATTAGCCTTACATTAGCTGAGGAGGAGCTGTTGGTACTATGTTCATACATAACATCATGTACCTGAAACAACATTTCTGCCATGATAAGCATGCTGTTATAATTAAGCGCCACACCATCCCACAGTTTAATCTCCCTCCATCCCTCTGATTGACTTTTTAGGATGCACTGCACAAACACTACTTGCTGTAAATGTCTTTGTTCCCACCTCTCATCACACACATGCACAGACACACACACATACACACACATGCACACACATACACACACATGCACACACACACACACACACACACATACACACACACTCTCACACTGTCTACTGAAGTTAATAATTAGTGGGAGGCAGCTGAAACCTGCGCTGGAATCGGCTGCTAATCTGTTCCCATTGACTGAGTTTAGAAAGCAAATTGAGCTGCTAATGAGCATCATGACATCATTCTGATGACGGTGATCAATCTCAACAGAACAACTGCTGCACACACACACACAAAGTTGGTTTAAATGGAAACTGTTGGGAAAAAATTTAAAATCCATTATAATGCATTCATACCTAATGAACATGATAGATATGAATAGAAAAATACCCCGCATCTCTTGCACTGTGCGACGCACATGGCACAAATGGCATGACGCAATAGAGTGTGCATGATGCAATGCGGCAAACGTTACTCACACCGACCTGGGTTAGAAAGTCATTAGACTGCCCACTGGTAAGCCTCAGCTTGCACTAGAAAAAAAACTCTTATCAGACACAGCTCCTGAAGAAGACGCTGAAATTCTCCAAGCTATGTGCTCTTCTGGATGGTGGTGTGGACTCACAGAATGGTGCTGAACTGGTCCGATGCAACATCTGTAGTCACTTCATCCAGTCTTCCTCCTTTCCGCTTTCCAGAGAAGAACAGGCAAATATTTGTGGGTTGTGTTTAGCTGTAAACACGAATGATCCCGTAGTGCGAATCACGAGAGTAATGCAAGGCGAACATTTTCTTCGTGTTTGGTGTGAATGCGAGGGACAGTACAAAATCAAACTTCTGTATATTTTATACCAGGCCGATAATATTACAAATAAATCTGCCTTATTTGGCTATACCTGCAGGTTGTAATGTAATTTGTAATATTCAAATGCTCCAGTCTCGAAAACACCAATAATGTGCCAAAAGATGAAGTATTTCATTATTTATATTATTATATTAAACATATAAAACGATAGTATATCAAACTAATTAAGGAAATTAATATAATTCCTTTAACGCTGATACCAGTCTGTCTCTGAGAGGCTCAGAACTACTGATTAAATCTGTTCTGAGATGATAACCCTGTAAGAATGCATTAAATGGCTAAATACATTATATATATATATATATATATATATATATATATATATATATATATATCATACATGACCTTTTTGGTGGAGGTCATAAAAGGCTCATTGATTCCTCAAAGTTCCTGTGACTAAGAAGAGGGATCTTTTGGCAGAAATGGAACCTAGTGAAGTTTTTACATGTGTGTTTCATCTAAATTATACAAATTGTTGTTTTCTTTACACTAGACTGGGCCCTTTATATTTAAATGCTTATATTTACAACATGAGTTGGTCCTCTCTACAGAGGCCACCATGTTATTTTACAGTAGCCTAGTCTGGACAAACTAAACATATTTTGAATATTTTATGACAACTGCAGGCTACCACAGTTTCTCCTTTATGTTTGAAAGTGGAGGTTGAGTTGAGAGGTAATCAGCTGCAACACGCAACTTCACCACCAGATGTCACTACATTCTACACACTCAACCTTTAAAGCAGCTGGTCACTCTTGTTTTTACCAAATGTTGTTCAATCACGAAGAAGTATTCTGTTTTCAACTGGAGTGAACAATGATTTAATGTCGCAGAGAACTTGTGTGCATCACAGAAACCGGGCTGTGCCACAGGACAATTTATGTTCATATTGCTTTATGTTCATATTGCTTTATGTTCATATTACTTGTAATAAAGAGTGTTACCAGTGAGAGGCTGTCTCTGCTTCTGACATATGGTTCAGGAAGTGAAACCTCATATGGCTTTACTGTGACGTTAATTATGCTATTTCGCTATCCTCGTTCATGTTCACTCAGTTACACACGGGTGACGTTCATCATGTCGTTTGTTGACTCTGATGTGTCATGTTTGCACAAATTCACTGTACGAACAGATCTAAGAGAAATTAAAGATAAGAATATGACTTGCATTAGAGTCAGTGTCCTCACTGTGACTGTGGGGTTATGTGCAAGATAATACAGTTATTCCATAACAGTGACTATTTGATACGATTTATGTGTAGTTATAAATATCCTTTGGTCAAATGTTTATTAGTGTTGTGTTTTGAATCAATTTGTACTAACCAAAGAGAGCTATGATGAAAAACCTCAAGAAATCAAACCAACAGCTCAATGTCTCCCATCTGAGTGTGTTTATTCACTGCTAGCATTTGTAACATGCATGTAGGGTATGTGTGGGTTATCAATGGGCAAGTATAGTATCACAGTGTGAATGACATGTGACAGCATGGCATATAGAAACACAGAATGAATGAGAATGTGACGCATAGGCTACCGTATTGTGCATTGATTGGTTGTATACATAATTTCAGGGCCCTAAATCCAATGCAGTATTTGCATATCCACATGTCCACACACGCCACAGGCACACATAGTCTTCAGTTTCTTCAGCGGACTCACATCACTATATATAAAAAAAAATGAATTTGAACATCAGTAATTCATCATTGAAGTAGAGTTCTACTGGAAAAAACAACTTCAAATTACCTTAACACAACAAACTAAAACTGAAAAAACTAAGCTTTATTTTAAATGGATTATTAATAGACTTTCTGTCCAAAGAGAACAGGGGAACTGTTTACATGTTAGTTTTTTCTTTTTTTAATCCCAAAGCTTTCTTTATGTTTACTTGTGTAAACAGGAAAGCTGTTTTCATTCAATAATTATTTCCAGCCAATTTAATTTGCTATTTTTCTTCCACTCTTGAGGTTCCGTCTCTGAAACTTCTCATTAGAAGTCTCCCAGAAAAGGTTATGATAATTCCCTGTGGACTCTGATACCGGATTTTAACATGAGAAGTACAAGTTAGCCTGTATCAGGTTGATGGATGACTCTAGAAATAAAGTCAGTTAATCTTACATAGAGCATCAACACGCCCAGGTGAATAAGAAATTGCAGTTCTTCTTTTTTTCTCCCTGCACATACAACCTTGAATGTGAATTGCTATTATGTCAGGCTGAGTGTACAGAGAGCAAATGTCTGGATATTACAAATCTCTGCTGTTCAGACTAATGTTATAATTACACGGCAAAGGCTGGAGTCTGTGAGTGGGTGTGCAAGCCATGTGAGGTTAATGACTTCAGAGAGCTGCTATCTCTCCTCTGTAAAGCCCAGTGCTCATGACACTTAGGTCTACATTTAACTGCTGACTGGCCTTCACATAGCTGAGCTAAATACCGGAGTCTCCAGCACCTTTGTTACTCTTCTCAGGCTGGTTTAAAAGCTGCGATTAAACCAGCAGTAGAAGTAGAGAGCTGGAACAATGCCATATGCCGGCTTGTTTCGTTCTGTGTAAACAGTGCAGAAATTTTATGTATGTATATAGCACTGTTTTAGTCTCCATGACCTTTCAAAGCACTTTATATTGCAGTTTTTTCATTCACCCATTGACAAATACATTCTTACAGTGCATCTATGTGCAGCACTTTCTCTATCACGTATCGCTCACACAGTGCAGGCACAAGCATAAGGAGCATTGTTGAGGTTCAGTGTCTCGCCCAAGGACACTTCGGCATTCCGAATAGAGTAGGGTATCAAACCATCTGTCCTTTGGTTTGTGTACAACCTGCTCTACATCCTAAACCTAAAAAATTAACCTAAACCGTGTCTTTAAAAGTCATGCATGGCTCTCTGGTGAAGATTGGTTTTCAGCAAGTTGTTTGGCTTAAACGAGGTGTGAGTAGCATCATCATGTTCAGCCATCACATTAGAGAGGTTTGTGTGATCATGTGTTCAAAAATTTTGGTTGGTGAAAGTTATACAACTTGAAATGGCCCTGTTTGAGAGAGGATGATGTCTTACACCAACAAGACACCAGAAGGTGAAAACTTGTTTGAATGCTCACAGTAAAAAAGTGTCAGTAAAACTTGATGTGACCTGTAAGACCATCCCTCGGAGAAGACGGTCGGAGGAGTGGGCAGTAAGGGTGTTCATGTGTTAACACAGCAAAGTGGAAAACCAATCTGTGTTAACCAGGCCACAGTAATTAATCTAGTAACCATTCACTGAATCCACAGCGGCAAGAGAAATAGAGACAGTTTGGTCGATAGTAAATTAAGTTAGAATGTTGTTAGCAACACATAAGCCTCAAGCAGGAGGCTAATGACTAGCTTCCATAACAGCAAACTGATTGCAGATGAAACTACATTAACAGAGAACAGCAGCAGAGATAGTTTTAGTTTGAGTGATAACCAAACAAACCTCTGGTCTGAGTCTCTGTTGCTCCCTGGTGAAAAGATGCCAATTCCTGTCTCCCCCCACTGTGGACCAGTGTTGAGGCCTTCGCAAACGACTCTGTTCTTTTCAATGGCTCTTTGATGCGAACAAAGGAAGTCAAGTTATATTTGTCGTCATACTTGTCTGGGAGCCGTTCTTTTATCAGTGTGCCCAAACTGCATCACTGCCTGCCCTAAACAAATAAAATCCACGCCTGTGTGATGATAACTAGTTATAGAGACGTTAGTCTCCTTAATTCTGTTTGAAGACTGCTGAAGTTTAAGGTTTCTCCTTTTGTATGATCTGTGTGTGTGTGTGTGTGTGTGTGTGTGTGTGTGTGTGTGTGTGTGTGTGTGTGTGTGCATGTGTGATTGTGTGTATGTGTTTGCCTTAGCCCCACCCACAGTTAAACAGACATGTGCATGAATAGGATTCAAGGTTGAGCAACATTATTTGCACAGATTTCACACAGAAGGTAAAATCAAGGTAGGGTAAATTCACTGACAAAGCAGAGGGATATGGTGTGACATTGTGTAATGTTTACAATGCAGATTATGGACATCAGTAGTTTAGTGTTGTTTAGTTAGACATTTTATTGTTGGAATATCTAGTTTGATTCTGATTCAAATCTATTATATAATCATTACACTAGTTGCTATTTAGCTGATTAACTGAGTGACCCCTGTCCCCTTAAAGAATGTTAATACATTTTTTAAACAACTGCCATCAAAGAGCCATAGCTCCCAACACTACTGTGGACACACACACATAAGGAAAAATATATCTATAACTCCCGATGTACATTTCATTAAGGAACTATACTTATCACAGATCTTACTAAACTTTGCTGCTATAAGTCTGACTTTCATCTATTTGTCTATTTGCAGGAGCTAAGAATGAGATTTTCCCACATATCAAGGTGTTGATCTAGCATATGGAACCCAGAGGCTCCTAGGATTTAAAAGTTATCTTGGGCTTAAAAAGGTTGGTAACAACTGCTTTAAACCTCTTTAAACTGGAAAGACATTGCCTCTCTTCACTCTATTGTGAGAAAAGCAAATGTCCTCTCTAGACACTAAATTATTTAGGGAAATATAGATTCCTTTTTTCCTTCTATGTGGCACTTTCATTAAATGTTACTCCCAAGATACACTTGTCTCAGTTTTCATTTAAAATAACACACACACACACACACACACACACATACACACACACATTAGCATATGCTTCTGTTTTTGACACTGTTATATAACCAATGTGACCTGGGAGGAAAACCCTCAAATCAGCCCGAGCCAGACAGCAGTGTGTGAGACACAAGGCCTTTCTGGGACAGTCAAATGAAGTCTGTCCCTAAAGGGAACATATTCATTATTTCCTCTAGAATTACCTTTAGACTAAATCACATGCATGATCAGGGTTCAGCACCGCGTTTGTAAGTGTGTGTGTGTGTGTGTGTGGGTGGATGGGTGTGACCATGCTTACATTTCTGAAATATTTATATGATATAATGCAATGTTCTAAAGGCAGTGAGATGTGACACAATGTTGTTCTGCATGGAACACCAAAGAATAGATAGATCCAGCTATCAATTAGAAATCCACAGAGCCTTTCTACCCAGATCTATAGGCCTATTCACTGAATACATCGGGTTGAATACCTTGGTGTTGAATGTACTTATTGTAAGTCGCTTTGGATAAAAGCGTCAGCTAAATCCAAGTTGACTGGGAGTGTGGTGTATAGGGCTCGAAAGGGCACATGATCTCCCTTCACTTTTTCGCTTTGCCCTGTGAGCCCTTCTGTAAAATGAGCGGATCGAGGAAACGAAAAGTGAACAATGAGTGCCGAGTGTTAAACACGGAGTGAACAACAAAATACTTTTTAACTGAAGTGAAAGCTGAAGGCTCAAGCCGCCCCCTCAGCCACGGGCGGCTGTGGCTGAGGGGGTAGAGTGGTCGTCCTCCAACACGAAGGTCGGCAGTTCGATCCCCAGTCTGACCCATCTGCATGCCGAAGTGTCCTTGGGCAAAATGCTGAACCCTGAATGGCCCCCCATAGAATAACAAAGTGCTGCGATTAGATGCACTGTATGAATGTGTGTGTGAATGGGTGAATGTAAAACTGTACTATAAAGCGCTTTCAGTTGTCATCAAGACTAGAAAAGCACTATATAATACAAAACCAAAAGCATTTACCATGAAGGCCGTATGCCTGATATGCCGAGAAACTGTCGCAGTTTTCAAGGAGTACAACATCAGCCGTCACTTTGCTACGAAGCATGCTAACTACGCTAGCAAGCAGTCAACGCAAGAAAGGACGGCTACAGCTTAGTGGTTGGTGGCTAATTTACAGACTCTGCAACATTTTATTCACCGACAACCTGCGATTCAAGAGTCAACTACCAAGGCAGGTTTTTAGGCTAGCAAACCTTTCTCCTAAGCCGGGTTTTGTTAAAATGCCTCGCAAATAAATGCTTTGCTACTTGTTAAAGGCCAAATCCTTTCATGCAATGATTTTTCCATGTCATTTATATTAGTTCACAAAAACACTCCATCACATGGTCCTTGCCCGGCCCCTTTGTCAAATTTTAGAGCCCATTGTGGCCCGCGAGTCAAAAAGTTTTCCCACCCCTGGTCTAGATTGTCTTCACGACCCATATAAACTATCTACATTGATTAACAGAACAGATCCACCCTGTGGATTTGACCTTACTAGTCAGCTGACACGGACTAATGAGTGATGTTACTCCAGCTCCAACCAGTCCAATTAGCTGTTGTGAGTCAGGAAGTAGCTAACACTGCTTTTTCACCGGGAGGGAAATAATGAGAGGCCTCTCTGCTGAGGGTAAAACAAGATAATGGTTGCTCTCAGAATGGCCAATCACAGCTGCTTTATTTGCAAAGCATAGTGATGTGGGAGTGTTATCCTCATAAGGGTGGTTGTTTACAGATGGAGTCATTTGTCAAAGTGCTGGCGTTCATTCGGCACAGGATGCATACAGTTGTAATAACAACTCTATAACTACACCAATTTACACTGTTTGGACACATTTAATTCTGCTTCCTCAACACGGAGCAGGTGAAACAGTCTGTGCATTGGTTATGTGAAAGCAGTGGGGGCCGCAGGCAACTGCTGAGCACGGTCTGTGAAGCTGATCTCTGTAATCCCAGCCATGTTCCCCAGGCCCTGATCAAATCTGATCACCCAGAATTACTGAGGGGTTATCTCCATTTCCAAAGACGTGTAACACATGAAGGCTAAGGTAAGACTGTGTTTGAATGTGATGGACTGGGTGTCTGTGTAGTAGGTCTGCAAATAGTTCAGATAGATGCTGCCGTGAATGTTGCTGTACTCATACAGACACAGATGATAAATATGAGACAATATTTCGTTGATAAAATAGGAAAATATCCAGCAAAATACCCGGACATAGAGCTTCCGACTCTTCTAGTACTGCAGGGTGCCCAAGCTTTCCAAATGAAACAATCAGGTTTGTTCTTCATGAAAATTCATGAAATAAATATTGCTCAGTGCATTAACATCTAAATATTTATTGTGAATGATGACTGCAGGGGTTGGAGTTTTACTTCTTTTCTCCTCAAAAGTCCATAAAATATGCAATTTTCCCAAGGAATGCCCAAACTTTAGCCCACATCTGTATGTGGGCATCTGGCTGAATAACAGCCAACTCACTCAAACACTCCACACTAAATAGGAACTGTCATTCATCTGCTTTCACTGCCCAGTTCCCTGCTTGAAAACATCATCTCCAGGGCCATCTTCTGAGTGATGTGTTGCACTTAAGACTGCCACTTTTTAGAAACTGACCTGTCATTTTAGAGGAGGTAACAGTTCAAAACTGGAGGATGTTTTTCTGTGTCACATCACATTAAACTCGTATTAGATAACAGCATAAAAACAAGTGAATTAACTCATAATAAAACAAAATAATACTGAATGCATCACAAGGCATCTGCTCTCTCAGCTGCCAGTCACCACAGCTGTCTCTTGCACAAACACTAACCTAATGAGAACAGCAGTCTACAGATTCATAAATAACTATCCAAGCTAATGTGGGCAGCTCACATGTGCTTTACACACGGCCCCACGTTAGGGGCACAATACGTTTAAGTTTCTGTCCAAACACATTAGAAAAAGAAAATGCAGCTGTCAACTTTACAGCACAGCGCGCATGAAATTAATTTGACAGTTTTGCTTATCAGCAAGTTATTTGGCCTCAGTGGGCAACACACACATACCAGTGCTCAGGCATTAAAGAGGGCGGAATGGTTTGTTCTCCAAGGCCCTGAGGTCATATTCTATCAAGACTGGTGACTGATTTTCCAGGACACTCACATGAGTGTACGCTCACATGCACACATGATGGGATGCATATGAAAAGCAGCGCTACCGATAGATTATATTGTATCCTATAGTGTTTTCAAAGAAGATTTTCGATGTGTATGAATAATATATTACATAAAGGACGATGTTACAAATAACTGATCATTAATAAAGAAGAGTAAAGAAATATTAGAGCTCACACATATTCCTGGTCTGTGGAAAAACCAGTGAAAGGTCATGCAGCTACCTTGTCCATTCATTCAGTCATTTGCAAGGATATCCATCAGCTATTCTGAGTGTAGAAACACAAAACATGCATTTGAATAGATACCATCTACAATTTGTGTGTCCCAGTGCTAAAGGCTTGGTGACATAAAGACTGAAAGGCTGCGAGTTAAGTGTTTGATTTGTACCATGAACTGCTGTGTGTGGATTGACTGATGACTCCACAGTGCACACTTTGACAGCAGAGGTGTTAGGTTTAGGTGAAGGAGACGGACCCAGGATGCAGAGGTTGTAACAAAAAGGGTATTTATTATAAAAATAGTCTTTAAACAAGACAAAAACCAAACATAAACACTACAGGGTGACACTGGAGACAATAACTACTACAGAGGAGCAGAAGCTGAGCGGCAAGGCGCATGGGGAACATGGAAGATCAGGAAAGCTGGACGAGACAGCGAGACACGAAAACCCATAAATGACCATGAGTAAAACGAGTACAACAACGAGTACAAACCGACAAAGGGCAAAGGGGAACACAGAGGCTTAAATAGAGACACAGGGAAGGCTGGGGTAACTAACCACAGGTGCAAAACATGAGGACTGGGAAAGACAATCACCAAGACAGGAAGTGACACACCCGAGAAGCTGGAACAACACACAAGGAAAGCGGGACTACAAAATAAAATAGGAAACAGAAAACACAAAGAGACAGAAATCCACAAATTAAAATGATAGAACGTCACAAGAGGATTATCATTATTATCATTTATAAATAGGTTTCTTGTTGTAATTAACATATTTGTGATCATAGTGGCCGCATTCCTGTTATGGTAACAAGATATTATTGTAGCAATTATTCATATTTGTGTGATTTTAAATATTATTATTATATAAAAAATACAGACACACACACACACAACCTCACAAAAGGAGGTTCGACCAGCCATTAAATCCAAGGGTTCACATAATACTTAAAAAGAAGAGGATTTTAAACTGGATTGTAAGGGAGGAGTAATACGACACCTCCCTTCATTTGGGTCTATGTGCCAAGTTTAGCACAATAATTGGACCCAAACACTAAACTCAGATATTAAGGCAGAGTGAAAGTTAAACAGAGATTTACAGAATATTAGAATGAGAAACAGATCTAACAGTTTGTAGGTGAATCGGTGAGAGTGGAGAGGCAGGTGATGAATCTAATGCAGAGGGAATATAACACAAACCAGACTGACACAGGCAGCAGATGAAACAGACGGAGGGTTTGAACCTGACACACACAAAGAGGCTTTGCTCTGAGACTGAAGGAAGCATTTGGGGGTGGCATTGACCCTTAGAATTGGGACAGTCTCGTTGCACCACCGTGACGCAATCAGACTTCAAATGCAGCCTCTAAAGGATGCATGCCCTGAATTGGGACACAGCTACACTCACAGACAGAGGAGAGGCAACACAGGGGGAAGGGAAAACAGAAAACAAGAGGAGAAGGTGCATCCACCACAGGTGTGCCATTGGCGCAATATGAAGACTTTGTATGTCAGCAAGCTCAACAAACACACTCACTCCCAAATTTGTAGGGAACCTTATTTAACCTCATCCAAATGTATCCATCCAGCCGCTGCAGTCTTCTCTTCAGGGTTCTCTTCTACTAAAGAGGACACCATTAACTGCATCATTTTGAGGCTTTATGAAGTGTGTAATGTGTCCATGAAGTCTATTAGGAACAGCTGTGGCTCAAGAGAATGGGTCGTCCACTAACTGTCTTTCAATTTACTCCCAAAACTATAATTGACTCAATGTACTGCAATTACATTGCCATGTAATTTTATGATAAAAGGCCAATGTGAAGGGTCGCCTTATATGAAGTGTTTTCCATCAAGTGGAATTTTTGTATATTGGACTTTAATTAATTTAATATGTATTTCAAATAAATAAAGTCACAGTTTAAGCCATTATTCTTTGTTTGAGTAGAATAATTCAATTATATTAGAGGATTATTATGTACAGTATTGATCACTTAACTTAATTAAAGAATGAGAAGATTCAGAGCAATATTCAGTCTATCCACCAGACACAAGTGTTGCCAAGCTCCTGAATCATTAAACCCAATAATACTAAATTATTTCTTGAATTGTTCTGGGACACGGTTCTTGTATCAGAGTTCCTGCCAACATGATACCACATGATACATAGCACCTCAGTTGCTTCCTGCTGTATCCGATGATTGTCTCATGGTCAATGCTTATATCTTTTACAGCAAAAATCCATTCCCCTGACATTATTTCCTCAGTGAAATCATTCGTTTGTGAACCCTGTGAACACAGCCTGCAAAATGCATTTTTACCTTTTTCCATTTGCTTCAGGTCACCTGTGCGAATAGACACCCACGCACACACAGACACATTTAACAAGAAATCCATGGGGGGCCGGCTGACCCCTGCATTCATCCAGCTGAGGTTATTAACTTCCACTTTCTCCTCCGTCCACACTTACAACACGCCAGCAGCTGCCTGCTGAACGTGACAAAGCCATAGCATGTGAAACAGTCATGATCAGTCCACTGAGCTGGGTCACCATCCAAAACGTGTTTTCAATGCAAAATATAACAAAGACTCAGACACAGATGTATTGACGATGACATTTCAGTGAGATGTCATCAGCATTGCCAATATATTAAAATTATATATGCATACGCAGTCACATGAAGCTTAGGCCATTTCAAATGTTTTTTTTTCTTCCCCTATACTAAAACATGATTTCACTCGAGAGTCAATCAATCAATATTGTACTTGGTTTCATTTCACAGACTGTGTCATTCAGTGTTGGCGCTTTGGGTTCTCCCATGGCCTGTAGGATATTGATCATTGTTGATGACTTTACCAATCCTCTGCTTTTATAAGAGCTGCAGAAGATAACTTGCTGCGCTGCAGGATAATGGATACGGTGGCAACTGGTGACCTAGAAGTAACACAAAGTGTCACCATGAAGATCACATAGATTGAATCTAATCTTTTTTTTTCTGCACATTCCTACAGCCTTCAAATAGTAACAGTGGCGTCCTGCTGCTGGAATTTACCACAAACTGAAAGGCTGTTGTAAAAATAACCTTATACTTTATACCTCACCTTAACATTTGTAAACAATGTTACTGTCAGAAATATTATCACATCATCAACATCTCATTTGTGAAGAGCATGCCTACATGTCGGGCGGCACGGTGGTACAGTGGCTATTATTGTAAGCTCACAGCAAGAAGGTTCCATGTTCCATGGTTGCATGTTCCCTCCACGTCTGCGTGGGTTTTCTCCAGGTACTCCAGCTTCCTCCCGCAGTCCAAGCCATGCAGATTGCAATTAAGTCTATTGGAGAATGTAAATTGTGTGAATGTGAGTGTGAGTAGTTGATGGTCCTGCAGTACGTGTAGACAATATACAGACTGTTCAGATATGTAAATGTGCATCACCAGCTGTTGTGACACTGTGATATGTGCAGACGCTCCATCCCGAAATAAACGTTGTTATGGATTGGACTAGAACCTGGACCCAAGCGCAAAACTCAAACAAGAGCTCAAAGGAAAAATACAGTTTGGATCAAATTTTGCTAATAAAAAGCAACGACTCAGAACGTGGTTGAAGCCCTGTGGACTCAAAGTGAACGATCGGCCAATGACTGACGGGAAACAGTAAGCCGATCTTTGAACAGCTAAAGTGTGCCGGATTACTGAACCAACTGGTAGACAATTTCCAGACAGGAAACAGGCCGGCAGGTAAATACCGCATAATACATAGGACTGTGTAATCTGGTGACAAGTGCAGTGTAGACCATGATTCTTATACTGCACAGATGATTAGTGGAGATGAGAAAGTGCATGCTTAAACCTGCCTATCAATCACACACACACTCATTTATTTAAGAATGCAGCACCAATCACATTTCATTCAAACACACACAGAGGAGGGAGGGGCAGCCACGGTACCAACCGTGACAGTAAGGAGATTTCATCTGTCTTTAATGAAATATAGTAGCTTGGATGCCAGACGAACTTAGCCCCGCCCACAACATTTGAGGTCGGGAAGTTCGGTCTGGAGTCGCTCCGTTGGGGAGAAATTATACCCGGTTCGAAATCGACCGGACCAATCAGAATGTCAGGGCGGGCTTTATACGATGATGGACAGATGATCAACGGTAACGTAATCAGCTACGTCATCAAAGAGCAGTTGACTTTGTTTTCCACAAACATGCCTGCCGCTGGAGAGCTGAGATGTGTAGATGCTGCCATTGATTTGTTTTAGGAGACATCGACAGCGCATTCATTTTGAAAGAGGAACAGAGAAACGCGATCAAGGCATTTGTAGATCGAAAAGATGTTTTTGCCGTCCTTCCTAAGGGATTCGGAAAAAGTTGAATCTATCAGCTGGCCCCGATGGTCGCGAAGAAGATGGGACACGGGAATGTCGCGTTCCAACCGTGTTATTAAGTTCTTACAGGACCGACAAATGCGATACGATTTGTTTGATGTGTTGTGGAGTTGAAATCCTAAACGGAGAGCTTGTTCGTACGTGCATTCACCTTTACTGTAACTGACTGCTACACCTGCCACTTTATGCATACTGTTTTATTCTGTTATTTTGTGTTGGGCTTATTTTGTTTTACACATAGCGACTCCCCTCGCAGCGGAACGAGGTAAGGAAGCTGGTCCCATTTACTTTGCTGCAGGTAGCGCTAAACGGGAGTCGCTGTCACGTTAACGCATCAGACTTGTCTCCTGGTGATTTGTTTGTTTATTGTATTTTAACGTTTGTGTTTGGTTTTATGGATTAAAATATCGTGTACTTAATGTCATTCCAGTTTTACGGTGTATTTAGGGCTACGATCAAGTGAACAATAAAGAGCCGTGTGCCATCATTAGAGAAACTCTGCGTCATGTTCGGGGGGGGGGGGGCTGTTACATTAACTGTTTATCTAAAAGATGCTTATCGTGTTGGTAAGCTCTCCGTGTATCCTTAAATTATTTTTACAACCCCGGCAAAAATCGTTTTGACTGATCTTCTTCTACATCTTCCAGCGTGCTTGCAGTTGAGTTCTGTTGACAACAACTATGCGCCGCTTTACATACGTCACATACTACGTTGCTCTGATTGGTTGTAAGTCTATCCAATTGAGCGAAGAGGAATTTTATTTCCTGGTTCGGTTGAAACACGCCCCATAATCACAGCCCAATGGAACGGTATCAGACTCACATTCTGACTAGAATTGTGAGTATGACAACGTCAGGCTAGAAATATAGATTAATCCATATCACAACATACATTTAGGGGGAAATGCAACTGAATTATGTTTTGTTTGTATTATCTTTTGATTCATATTTTGTTTCTCTGACAAGTCGTTATAACTACAACCTACAGTTATGGATGTTTTTAAACATCTGGTTCTATTATGTAAATATGTAAATATTTAACCAATAACTTTTTCCAGATATTTACGTGGATTTCTGCCCATAGTCCAGTTTTTCTGCCACAAGTCCACCGCCTCTCCCGTAGTTAGCAGGTGGAGATTCAAAGTGTCCCAGAGCTGAGACCATGTTTCTCTGTAGTTTAACAGCAGTTTCCTAACCTTCAGCTTTACTTTCAGACCTATATATATATATATAACGTAAATATCTCACTATATATATATATATATCTCTATATATATATATAGAGATATGAGAACTAAGCATTTCACTCTTACGGCTTGAGCTCAACCAAGATGTATATCTCAGTTTTTCTACACTATAAACATTTATATGTATAAATATGTATATATATATATATATATATATATATATATAACGTAAATATCTCACTATATATATATATATATCTCTATATATATATATAGAGAGATATTTACGTTGTATATATATATATATATATATATACATATTTATACATATAAATGTTTATAGTGTAGAAAAACTGAGATATACATCTTGGTTGAGCTCAAGCCGTAAGAGTGAAATGCTTAGTTCTCATATCTTGATCTGAATTCAAGTATCAGATGATTTCACAGTTTCATCAGCACAGTCACACTGATATAACGTGTACTTGTTGTTATTCATCAGCAATGAACACAATTTTACGTAATCTGTCTGTTCTACTTAGAGTGCATGATAATAAAAGGTATAGGGAAAAGGCCCCAGCCCCCCTGACTACTGTAGAGCCCTTTAACATCCCTCAGGGCCCTACTGCCCAGCCCCCACTCAAACCAAATGCATGCACACGCACTAAAGCGACCATTACACAATTCCTTGTGGATGCATGCTCTTAGCTAACTTCTCGCTGTGTCAGAGACGGCCTAAAGCCCCGGCCATGTGAGACAGGTTCTCCCGCTATACTATACTGTAACTCATTGGACAGCTACTGTAGCGTGCCCAAAGCTCATTCAAGCAGCAGGAGGTGTTGCACGCTAATGTTCAAAGAAGACACCGGCAGACAAAATGAAGCTTGACTTTTAGTTGAGGCGCAGGTGCGGGTGAAGCTCTCGGGGTTCTGGATTATGATTTTGTGCAGGCTGAGAGCAGAGCAGCGTATTGGCCTTTGAAAATCCATGTACAAAAGATCGGAGGTTTTGTCGTGCCTGCCTCATGAAACATGCATGAGGTGAGACAACTCGCAACGTGTATTATTCATGCAATAGCTGAAAGTTGTTGGAAATATTATAAATTGTGTTCTGTATTTGATGATGATGTACCAGGACTTAAAATAGCTTCAGTCAGTCTCCAGCAACCTCTGCACAGGGTGCAATCGTACACAAACGTTGGCATTCATGAGCCCTGTCATTTCACCTACTGGTGCCACCCAACATATGTTGGAGCCATTGTCGGTCACCATATAGATTGACACCAAGGCTGAGTTGAAATCACTCACCAATCACTATCGTGCACTCATTGTCTCCCACAATGCATAGTGAAAGTAATGTACAACCAACGGTCAACAACAGAGCAGTCATGCATTACGCTCACGGCGGAGAGACAAGAGGAGCGAGGGCAGCAGCAACAGCTTGACCTGTACACATATAATTGAGAGCAATGCAACACATCACAGCAAAAACTGAAACAAGCTTTTTTCTACATTTAAATAATTTTCATTCAATGTGTTCTTTTTACCTAAAAGTATTAATAATAAGTGTAAAATAAACATAACAAATGTATTATGGGATTTTTCATCAGTTGACTTTGTTTTTGTTGTATATTTGAATCCTAAAACAATGACATAATTACCAGCGCTGGGAAAGTGGGCAGAGTAGAGTCCGAAAGCTTTTTTATTTATTTTGCCGATGAGCTCGATGTATAGTGCTGTACATAGAAGTCGCTATATGAGTAGGGGTTGGTGAATGAGGGAGGGATTTTGGACACAGCCCAAGAGTTCTAGATTAAAGCTGTCTTTTAATTTAATGTTATTTGATTGGAAAAACTAAATAAAATGTTTTCATGTTCATAAGGTCTCAGTCAAATTAATGAAGTTCTCCAATGCTTTCTTGTTTAATGTACATAAAGTTTGAAGACTTAAAAGAGGCAAGAATGGTCACTGTTGAAGAACTGGAAGAGTTTATTCCCTCGTATCCGTATTTTAACACTGTATGATAATATATCATAATATAATATAATTGTCTCAGACATTTTATATGTTCTTTAGGGCAAATTGACATGCTACATTAGGTTGAATAATCAAATATTTGCCAAATCAAAATGATGAATCTGGAGGAATCTTTTGGAGACCTCAACCTTTTGGCTAGTTTTTTGCTTTAAATGAATAAATAATAAAATTGTGATCCGCGATCCACTTCACATTCAGAGTCAGGCCAGAAGTTTGTTGGAGGCTGCGTGCTCTCCCCGCTTGTGTCAGACCCAAATCAAAGAAGTGGAGAGAAGTTAATTTTCACCCCCTTTTCTTTCTTCTTTCTGTCTCTCCCTCTATTGGCCGTCTGCTCACCCATCCACGCCTGGCTGCTCCTCTCCCTCAGAAGATCCACGTTGAATAAAACATGCGTGCCACACGCTGCGGCTCTTGCAAATCAGAGCCACCTTGCCTCCGTCACGCCTCTCACATCCCTATCTTCCCTCTTTCTCTTCACACTCCTCCCCTTTATATCAGCAGATGCATTTTGGTTCTCTCTCTGCTTTCTCTTCCTGCTCCTCCTCCCTTTCAGTTTCCCTCCCTCCTTTATCTTTCTTCTCTCCCACTTCTCCCTCCCTCCTCCATCTAATAGCACTCGTTCTCCCAGGTGATCGCGTTGAGCTGAGCGCTTCCCCCTCTCCTACAAGAACCCTGAGTGGTTGACTGCAAATAGCGCGCTCTCAGTGCTCTCCGGGCCACCCCCCCCCCCCCCCCCTGCCCTCAAGTCTGTACAGTAAAGGCAGAAGAAGAAGAAGTGTGCAAGACCACACTATTGTCTTTGCAGATAGCCGACACATGAGCACATAGAGACAGAGGATGGTCTTCAGGAGGACACAAAGCGAGAAGCGAGGGAACACAGTGCAACGAAGGTAGAAAAAAAATAGTAGAGGATAGCTAAGTTCTTCCAAAGCATTTTCTGTAACACTCCGGATGATGACACCCACGGGGCGAGGCGTGCTTGTGACAGCAGATTGCCTTCCAGATGATAGTTAGGGTAAACCCAGCACCTCCACCCCTGTTTTAGCAGCACGTGGAGCTCTGTCGCTTTTGGGATTACACCCATGGACATTTCCAGCAATATCCGCAGCCTGAGTCCAGAGCAAGGTAAGATAACCAAGCAGTCCAGAGTTCACACTTCACTTGAATGCAGCCTTGGAGAAGTAGGCCAGCTCAGGACAAGGAGCTCCTCGTGCTGGTGAAAGAGGAGGAGTGACGGGAGGGTTGCTCCTACCTGCTTTACCCTCCCAACTCATCCTTTTCCACATCTCTTGTGGAAACTAATGCAGCCTCACAGCTCTGTCTTGTGCCTCTGTATACTTGATCTCAGTTTTTGTCAGGCTTCCACCGTTGCCTCCTCGGGTCCCTCCCTCCCTGCCCATGCTGCTATCAATATTTACTGCTCTTTATGGTGCTGGGAGATAAATCTTTAAAAGGATACTTCTGTTGAAATGTGAAGGGAGCGCTGGACTACATGGGTCTGTTTGACATGAAACGTCCCTTTGTGTTTATTTGTCTTTCATTCGTCGCAAGTTGATAATTATTAAGCACTTTCAAAGACAGCATTAGCCCAACCTGTAGTAAAGGTAGACAAGGAGGCACCATGCAAACAAGCTCCTGATAAAGTACGAGTGCCAAAATCCTAATGTGGGTTCATCAGCCTCAGTCTCATAGATGGAATCCGAATGGAGGGGAAATGAAAGGAAAAGCGGGCAAAATGAAGTCATCTATCTGTGACAGCTCCCCCATCAGGGCTGCACCCACTCCTCCCCCCCTCCCAACCCTGCCAGCATTCCCCCAAGTCCCAGTAACCATAGAGCGAGTCATTAGTGTTGGATCACCTCGGCTCAGAGGAGCAGAGCAGCCAGAGACGCAGTGCCGAGAGCAACTACTATCAGACTTTCACAAAGCCACACAGAGCAGCTCTGATGCTGCTCCATGCTTGAGTGTGTCAGCTTGTAACCTTGCCAGCTTCTCCCTGAGCTCACCTTAACACATTTGATTCTGGACCCAGACTGACCTGGTTCCCCACTAATATGTCAAATGGAATTAATTACAAATTAAAGAACTGATTAACACTTACTTTCTCTGGGAAAACCTCAACATGTGCTCTGAAGGGAGATTTGTTATTGTTAGTCTCAACTTTTCAAGTTAACATATGTCTTTTTAATGCATGATAGGAATATCTTCATTGCCCTACTTTATATTATTGTTGCATTGTTGCTGATGGAGCTCACACAATAAATGATACAGCCACATACTGGGCAAGATGCAAAAGACTAAAGTTTGTGCAATTATGCATTTCTCTTATTGCACAACACAACAGCTGCTCTGTCACAGTGGTAGTGTGATTCACATTTGATGCTATATTTATGGAAGCAGGAGTGTGTGTGTGTGTGTGTGTTAGTGTGTGTGCGTGTGTGTGTGCGTGCGTGTGTGTGTGTGTGTGTGTGTGTTTGTTTGTCTGTGTGTGTACATTTGTGTAGGGCAGAAATAAACTACAGTGTGTTTATGTGGGTTCATGGTAAAGAAGGAAGATGTCACCCAGTGGATTTTTCACAGTGTCTGTGGAGCTCTCAGAGGAACAGGACATATCGGGCTCTTGATGATTATAATACTTTCACTGTTGGTTTGGGTCTTTCATTGGATTTGCTGACAATAAGACAAATGTAATATCGACATACTTAAATTTTAAATGGTGGTTATATTGTTGCTAATATAATATTAGTGGAGTAAAGGAGCCAGTACCATAAGAGCTGGTTCGAATACTGTGAACCTCTAATTTCATGAGAATCCCATTCACAGGCCATTGAGCAGCTCGCCTGCAGGAATATAGATCGGTTTTATGACCATTGATCCGCCATATGGTCTGATTGTCATTACTGCTACATGTATTGCTGGAGCTGCATAGCAGAGAATATCATGCAGACTGTATTGACTGTATACAGACTGTATACAGACCACATTGGAGGATGCTGCTGTTTGATGAGCGTGCTTTCATGTCTGTCCGTAAGGGGCTTCCCTGCTGCCATGAATGAAATTCTCCAGTCTCTTTTATAAAGCTCAGGTTTGAAAGATGAAGCTTTTTGACAGGGATGATTACGACCTTTTTTTGGACACATCAGAGGTACTTTTGACAAAGAGGCACAACGGCACAAGTTGAATTAACTGTCACTATCGGGGAAATATGCTGCCATTTGATTTTTAAAATACATGAGGTAGGGAGGTTTGTGTCAACTTAACATCACCTGGAACTGCCTGGACAATAATCTGAGTGGTGTTTCAATAATTGAGTTTGAGGTTGATGGATTTTGATTCCTCTGGTATATTGCATATTCAATAATTGTTCATATGCCAATAAAAAAATATATACATGTACAAGTGAAAGTTTTTTTGGATCGAAACAGTTGACATTACAGAGCATCACTCTCCTCCTGACTGTTAATTGCTGCAAACCAAATCAAGAGACATATTCCTATTCAGTTTTCAGCTAGTACCTAGTCATATTTATTGTAAAAAATATGTAAAATATGTAAAGTCAACTAATTGAAGTTAATAAAGTTAAGTTCTCAGTGTGTGAATGGCTACATGTGGAAAGAGGTGCAGAGTTGATCGATCCGTAAACAGTTATGGCTCTTTGAGCTTATTAGTACAGACATTTTGACCAATAGCACCATCTTAACTGTAGTTCAACAAGAAACAATGATATTGTTGTGTTCACATCACACCAAATTATAATGATGTTACTCAAGCATAATTTGTGTTTATTTGCCTGTTCTTCTCAGGAAAAGAGGAGAGGAGGACTACTGGCTGAAGTAATTACAGTTACTGCATCCTACCTGCTATGGAATCACTGGAGGAAGCCAGTGCCAATATGTGTGTGTGTGTGTGTGTGTGTGTGTGTGTGTGTGTGTGTGTGTGTGTGTGTGTGTGTGTGTGTGTGTGTGTCTGTCTGTCTACAAGACTATCAGGAGGAGCACACAGCTCAGGGAATTTATTTTCCAGGAGCTGTGTCTAAAAGACTATTTTCAGCACAATGTGAGGCCCACCTCACCCTCTAGCTTTGGTCAGCTGAGTCCAGGGAGTCCATTCTCAGATTAATTTGCTTTCGCAACAGTGCGTCATGCAGGTGAAAAATTCATGTTTTTTCATATCTATCGCTCGAAATGAAATATTTGAACTTGACCAATAAATGTGAATGATGCAAATTTGCGTTCATACCAATTCTTTGCATCTATTCGCGATTATTAGCGTCTCTGCATTGACTTTGTTTTCAATCTTATTGGCGAAAGATGAGCGTCACGTTTGGCATAACTGACCATTATAGATACAACTAGACTGTGGTTGTCATTGAACTGTCTCAGCAGGCATACCATTCTTGCTCTGCAGCAGAAAGAGAGAGTACAAATGGTCCCAATCATCACAGCATCTCCACGAGTTTATGCTTTTCAAGAGCAAAAGCACATCGTCTGTCTCTGATCAGATGAGACCATGATTTTAGGTCACTAACGTTTAGATGCCCTGCTTGATGCAAAGTACTAACTACTGAGAGGAACACTGTGTATCAGTGTCTTCATCTGGCATGCAGAGTAAGGGCAGAAAATCTCTTCTGCCCAAAAGTGTTAAATCATGTTACTTGTGCAATCTGTGCGAGTAATGTTAATGCAAGTCAATAAATGATCCTGCCGCAAAAATAACGAAACGCAAATTTTTCACATTTGGAGTGAAAGCAGCATAACTGGACACAATCATGCTCTCCAGAGAAGGAAAGCTTTTCATTTTCATACCAGGACACGTTACATATTGAGCGCCACTGCTGGTAAAGCAACTATCCTGGTGTGCTGTGTGATGATCATTGCAGACTCTGCTGGCTAATTAAAACATTTTTTTAGCTGGGGTACAGTCTACCATTCAGAAATAACTAGACATCTGTGTCTCATCCTTCATTCAGCCTGACATTCTCATGTTGGCTAGTTTCTGGTGGCACATTTGTCCATTTTACACTCATCTCCCCTGGTCTCTAGTCCACAGAAAAAGGTTCCTGGGACTAGAAATTCAAGAATTAAATGTCCACTGTATTGTATTAATTTCTCTCATCATTTTTACCGTAGGAAACAGAGTGAGGTTGATGAACAAACATTCACTGAGCTGTTTGTGTCTACTTTGCCACTCGTCACCTCCTGCTTGCTCTGTCCTGCTAATGTGTCATGTGTCATGTGTTTGGACCCACAACTTTCAACTTCCACAGGTGACATGTGCAAGAGTACACAGTGTCCCTTTCTCTGTTTCCAGCATCATCATCCAAATCCATTAGGGAAACATGTAATAAATATCACAGTTGAGGATGCATTCAGGGACTCCTGCCGATAGAATGAGGAGGAAAATTAATCCATGTGGCAGCAGATGGGTCTCACCTCAGTGAGCAGGCAGGGCTGAGTTGACTTCAGGGTTGGAATAGCTCAGTAAGCCTCTGCACACTTTGGTGTTTCATTAGCAGCTGTGTGAGAAGAATGTCCCAGCAGAATATGAGATGTCTTTTGTGGCCTTGTCCGTGGCCTCATTGAAAGGGATTATAACCAAGCAACAGCAAAGAGCTATTATTAAAACTGGCCCTTTCTGGCTGTCCGGATAAACACTGGGACAGCGTCTGCAGCCCTGGCTTCTCTTCTGTCTTTGGCCACAGATGTTGACTCAGAAAAGGATCAACTTTGAGTTAAATCGAAGAAAGCTCAGGATTTGAAAGGAGCTGAAGGTGTCGGAACAGTGTCAATATTTGGAGGATTATAAGATGACAAACAGACTTTGCTCAGGTACTAGTTAAGTCTTTATTCAAGTGTTTGAGAACTGGCTGGTTTGACTCTATTTGTCTGTGTAGATGGGAAATGCATCACTTAAAAAATCAATTCAAGTTAACAGCCAGAAAATACAATCACAAGTGAATTTCCTGCTTCATACTTACAGAAAGCTGAGCGGGGGAAAGAGTAATGGCAGGATTAACCTGGATCCTGTCGTCCCTCATAAAGACAGAGAAACTGGAGGATGGGTTGAGACAATCGATATTGGTTTATCCAGACTGTAGCCAGGATTTTACCCATAAGTCATCACAGTGAGACAAAGTGTCAGGATTCCCAAGCTTTTACTGAAGTGAGAAGTGGCTTTCTCTGACAGTGTCTCCGAAAAGCCTCCAGAACGTCCTGAAACCAACAATCAGACACTTCAATGCAGTGACAGCCCAGGTGTCCACAGCTGTCAAAAAACCTTCCACAGCCACTTTCATCCCTTTCCTGTGTGTTACTTTGCACTTCTGAAGAAACCTTGTGTACATCTATTACTCAAAATCTAGCTAGTTTTAAACATACTGCACAGCCTCAACATGAACCAAGTACTTTGTACTTCTTTGAGCCAGCAGGATTTTCCTCTACAGTTTATGCTGTTTAGATTTGAAACATTTAAATAGACACATTATATTCCAAAGCCATTGTATTAGTGGGAGAGAGTATATATCAGGGTGGTGGTTTCTAAAGGCCTCAGTATGCTTCTCCGAGTCCGTTTCGGACTGACGGACAGACGGAGCGGACGGACCCTTTTTGATTTATAGTTCTACGAGCCTTTTTGTTGTGAAAACAATTCACCGCCAGAACAGTAGATGGCGAAACGGAAGTCGAGCTTAGACAAGCCTACCTCATGAGGTATATAGAAGAAGTCCACGCTGGTTTATTTACGTCCTCCCGGCTCCTCACACACAGTGAACGATGGTAACAGAAAAAGGATGTTGATGACGCGACAGTTTTTGCTGAATAAAGTGAAACCCAACGAGTCAAAATGTTTATGTTATCGTGTCTTAACGCAGCGGTTCCCCGGTCTTGTTTCCAAACTGCGTTGCTAATTCAACAGCTGCAACAGCTTGAAGCTACACGGAGGCAGCTAGCTCCCCCCAGCTTCCACACACAGTCAGCACGGACACCCGATACTAGCTACTACCAAGTGTTTGCTTCTAACCTGACGGTGTTTGAGAAACAGTGTCATGAGAGCCGTGGGATTAAAGTCAGCGGGTTTTTGAGCTGTTCCCACCGCAGTTAGCATGGTGGCTAGCCCGCTACCCCCGTTATCAAAGTTCGTTATAACCGTATGTGACCGTACACACATGCCGTAAGTGCTCTAACCAGCCACCGTCAGCCGGACAACGCCGCTGGCTTAACACACTTGTCACATTAATCATAGAGTCGTAGTTGTGATTTTGGTTTATTGTGATGTAGGGAATGGAACAGGAAGTTTCCATTCCGAAATGCTGGCGTTAGCGGACCAATCACAGCCAAGTGCTATCCGTGGGCTGAAAGTCATTTCGACGTGTAAAATGAGAGCTGCACGAAAAGCTCTCCGAGGAGCCTCGGAGAGGCATGGAGAGGGCGTTCCACGTTGGAGAGGGCGGTCCTATCTGTCCGTGTCCGTCAAAACGGAGAAGCATACATTGGCCTTAAGGCCTGGTGCAGACTACAGTTGTTTCAACTCTTAACTGATCTTAACCGTCAGACCACCGTCAGACATAATGAAAGTTAGCCAATTTATTTATTTTATGCTGGCAATGCCAGAGACTTGGGAGCTCACAGAAACTTGGGTGATTCTTAGTTTTCTTTTATAGTGGATGGTGAATGACTTTTAGCTGCATTACCACCACCTTCGGAGCTGGGCTGTGGAAAACATGCATGATTCAACGTGACTTCAGAAGAAAAACTAACACAAGGGAGCTTGTCAGCTTGTCAGCTTGCTTGTGTTCTCTTTTGCAGTCAAAAACAAAAAAGAGAAATAAAATTATTGACGTCGTCGTGGCTGAGAAGTTGGAATAAGATATGCGTATACATATTGCAGCGCGAGCTGGAGGTGAATTGGAAACTTATTGTTGTTTTTAGTTGCAGTTTTATAATTATACCAAATCTGGTTGCTGAGGCTTCCCGTTTATTTTGTAAACCCATCACTCTTCAGGATTATTCGGGCAGACAATCAGTGCTGACTGGCCTCAGAACGCCCCCTTGATTGTCAGATAGACTTAAAGCACACAAGGGTCAGTTTGGGAGGTCCTCCTGTGAATCTTCTTGTGACAGTAATTTGTAACAGCTTGTGAAGGAGCTGTCAAAGCAGAAAATTCTGGTTGTATGTTGAAATTTATTCATAAATCATGAAATCATTTTTTTTTCTGTGAGATGTGGGCACATCTTACTTATGCACCATTAGCTCTTGCTCCACATAACTGAGCCACAAAAAAACATCACCAGTCAAGACAAGCAACATCAAGTGCTTCTGGTAACACAAATCAACGCACAATCCTGCAGTTATTTCAAATTAAACATTCCAACTTCACAGGCTTCCATCACTTCTACTTAACCCTGTAGCTTTGCTCGACTGTACAGTTGCTCCGCTGCAGCAGGCCAGTCAGTCCCCCAGCAGGCACGCAAACGAATGATGAGAGAGTTCACTCTCTCATCATTGGTAAATGGTTTTGTGTTTATATAGTGTTTTTCTAGGCTTGATGAGCACTCAAAGCTCTTTACAGTACAGTTTTACATTCACCCATTCACACACACACATTCATACAGTGCATCTATTCGCAGCACTTTGTTATTCTATGGGGGGCCATTCGGGGTTCAGCATCTTGCCCAAGGACACATCGGCATGCAGATGGGTCAGACTGGGGATCGAACCGCCGACCTTCAGGTTGGGGGACAACCACTCTACCCCTCAGCCACAGCCGCCCATATGGATAATGTATTTTGGAATGAAGCCTTTCTCGAGGCTGTGCACCCTTCAGCTCGGCACATTACCACAATATTTTTCCTTGTGTTTAATTGTTATGTGCTGCAGCTTACATCTGCAAACAGCTACAAAATAATTTCCCACTCATAGAGAAAACTGGTTTTGCGGTGTCGAAGCCGTGATGAACTGCTGCCTAACAGCTTGGACCATGTGATCAGGCTCTGCCATTGCTATTTTGGGGGAGTTATAACCGCTGGCTGTTGGTTGTTATGCTAATAGATTTAATGAGCGTTACACTGATGATATGTGGAATTCTGGAGAGCACCTTATCTAGCTGATAAGGAGGCTTGGTGCTGCCCACACTCTCTTTATCTGGAGCACCGCTTAAACACAAGGGGAATGAGGGCTCCTTCATGGTCGATAGCGTTGTGGGGGGGAAATGCAGTCTTGTGTTTAGAGTGTGTCTGAAATTATTTGGAATAGGTGCTTGTACAAGAAGAGGGAGAGCATTAGAGCGTGTACACACACACACACAAACACACACACACACACACACACACACACACACACACACACACACACACACACACACACACACACACATACTGTGTATAGTGTGTGAGTGTGTATTAGTGGCTGATAAAATCAGTGGGCTTCAGCAGGATTTAATCAGTGCTCTTCAACCATCTCATGGATTTTCTCCGCTCCGCTCAGGAGTAAATACATGTACATGCAGTTGTGCACTAGTGGGAGATCCTAACAACAACCATGATACAGGAAGCCACATGGCTTTATGGCATCCTGCAGGACATCCCATTGCACAGAGACAGCTGTCAACTAGCAGGTTGTTTTTTCTTGAGAGGAAAAAGTTAATTCCAGCCTCCACCTTCAAGTATCATGAGGTCCCTCGTGGAAGCTAATGTCAAAACTGTTATTTTGCCAATAGGGAAACTGCCTCCAGTGCCTTAAAGCAGCATAAAGTGATGCTTACTGGTGAGGAACTGCAAGTTGATTCATGCAATGGTGAATTGAAATAGCCAAGACACGTCATTAGCCCTGTGAGTGCATGGAAACTATCAGACCACAGGGACACTTCTCACAGATGAGCGACTGTTCCCAGCTTCTGAAACATCACTGTGTCCTGCCAGACAACACCGCTCTGCAGCTACCGTCTCTCTAATAGGCCCTTCTTCACTTTCCGTACAGCTCTTTTATTGGAGTATGTAAGAACTGTTAATTTACACTGAGCTGAACCTTGTTTAATTCATGCTGAAATAAACTTCATGGTTTATAAGTTTGCATTTTAAACAATCTAAACTAAAAGTGACTGAATTTGAAAGTCAAACTGATGCACATAAAAACTCTGTAGCTCTTTATGGCATCCTCTTACTAGTTGAACAGAATGCCAAATACAGTCCGGTACCCAGGGGGCAACTGTGGCTCAGGAGGGAGAGCAAGGTCATTTACTAATTGCAAGGTCGGTGGATGAATCTCTGGCTCCCTAAGGACAGATTTCACAGTTTCTTTGGGCAAGATACTGAACCCCAATTTGTCCGTGATGGCTGAACTATCGGTGTATGTATAAGAAAGTGTGTGTAGGTGGGTCAATCATATCTAGTTTAAATTGCATTGAGTGGTCGATTACACCTAAAGTGTTGGGTTTTTATGTTTGGTTGTCTTTCTATCCAAAACTGCTTAACTGACTCAAAGCAACCTCTGGACTTGTGTACCTTACATATTGTTTGGTTGCAATATAATATAATATAATATAATATAATATAATTGAATGGAATGGAATGGAATTCCATTCAATTGAATTGAACTGGACTGAACTAAATTAAATTAAATTAAATTAAATTAAATTAAATTAAATTCAGTGAAACTGAATTGAATTGAATTGAACTGAATTGAATCGAATTGAAGTTAATCAAATTGAATTGAATAACCAGTTTTAAGCTGCCATTTCAGTGATGGTGAGGTTATGGCAACATGATTTACTGTCCCATATGGTAAGTGATCTGATCTTAAGAGATGAGAAAGCTGACAGTGATTTTCAGGATGTGTCTGAGTATGTTAGTATTAAAAATGTTGATTTAGTAGCTTATGGTTTTAATTAGATGGTACTAGTAAGGTGCCCATTCTCAGTCCTTAGACTCAAGGCACACTACCCAGCCCCCACTTCACTAGTGTGTTTCATCTAGGTTATACAAGCAAAAAAAAGTATTTACACCAGAATAGGACCTTTATATTCAAATGCTAGATATTTACATAAGGAGTGGGTCCTCTTAACGTAGGCTGCCATGTTTTTTACAGAAGCCCAGTCTGGACAAACTAAATAACTTTTTAGTCTTTATGACAACTGAAGGCTTCCACAGGTTCTCTTTCATGTTTGGAAGGGGGGAGGGGGATGAGGTGAGGGGTATTTAGCTGCAGCATTCACCTTCACCACTAGATGTCATTAAATTCTACACAGTGACCTTTAATCTTTGCTTGAAGTAAAAATGATGACACCCTCATGGAGCTGTTATTCATGTTATGGGAACACAATACAGACCCCCCACCACTAGTTTCTGCTGTGACCTGCTTGGAGACATCAGGGGTCTTGTCAGCTGTTGAGCATGTTTTGTCTTTCTGTTACTCTCTGACAGAACAACTACTCCTCATTGCTTGGATGGGTTTTATTGTGTGACAGTGATAAATGTTGCTCCAGTAGACAACACAAGCCAATATGCCTCAGAAGATTGTTTTACTCTCTTTGCAGAACAATAAGACAAGAGTTTGTTGTGTGATTGCTCTCCGGCCAAAGTGTATTTGGTCTGGATGAGCTGTATCTCAGTAAATAATGACATCTTCCAAACTAAGCCGTCCATTTGGCTTCATCTCTGGCCCTGATTTTGTGTCACCAGTTCCCAGCTCATTGTGAGTCAGGTGCTAATGGAGCCAGTTATACCAACTCATCTCTCAGCACTGCAATGCACCACGGCTGCTGTTTGTGTGTGGGTTGCAGTATGAAGCTAAAAATATTATTTTTGCTTTAAAATGTTAGAAACAGAAGGTATCTAAGATGATTGCCTCGGCTCTCTAGCGACTGTAGATCTAATTATCCAAACATTACTTTGGATCTCTAAAAATTTGTAAGAAAAGGATAGATTATAGATAACTATGTTGCTGCTTCTTTTATTTTTGCAGCACATGTTTGGGCACCATTGGGTGTCCATTCACTTCATCTTGTCTACTCAGATCCTATTGTTGCACAATGTGATTGTGCATTCATCGCATAAATATGGATTCTAAAATTTAATATATTCAGGCCTTAGACATTCAGTCATTTATAACGGAATTTGGACCTGATGATGTGTTGGATCTTAGGTGACATCTTTATTGCCATTTGTGCACATTAAGATTATGATATATATCAGGGGAGTGATAACCAATATTTTGAACGGATCTCCAAAATGAAATCCTGGTATCATAATTTAGAATAATACCAGACAAATAGATTAACATGATTTTTTGTCCAAAAGTGACAAACAATTTTGACAGAATAGAAAACATTCTCAGTACATCATTTAAAACAAGGCTAAAAAATACACACATAGCAAACATCCAAGCCAATCTAAACACAAAACTTCAGCTATGTGGTGTCCATGTGTTTCTATATTTCCTTCACCCCCTTTATATTATTGAAGGTTAGTTAAATACACACCTCTTTGTATAATGATATACAGTTCAACAGCAGCACAGACCTCATCCTCCAACATGATCAAACAGTTTATAATCATACAGATTTAACACTTCAAATACAATAACTGAGATTACAATAAAACATTATAACCTTCATGAAGGAGGACTTACTGCAGGGCTGTTACAATACACTGGTTTAGTTTTGCAGATTGGGAGAGTAGTCTCAGAATTGAGTACCCTGGTGTATAAAATATAAATGTTGAGTCATATAAGTCTGCTGGCTTTCATGGATACAGACAGCTAAAGCCTAAATAGCTCAGAGTCTCCTGTAGGTTCATGGCACTGCACAATAATGCCAACTCCATGACTTCAATATGGAGTCACAACGGTTTGTGTGAAATTTGCAATCATTAAAAATCCAACTGCTGTGTTGCACACTGCAGCAGGGACCGTATTAGGGAAGCAACACAAATGAATGCAGGTTTTATTTAGTGTGTTTCTCTTTGGTGCATCATTGTAATGATAGTAATGAGACAGTCAGCAGAAGGTCTGAGCAGCCTCTGGGCGCTCGCTGTGGTTTTTGTTTGAATTAAAAAGCTGAATGGAGTGTTGAAATGCTGTGAGAGCATCTTAATGATTTATTCAGTGTTTTTGGACCACATACACTGTATAATTTGCTACTGTAACGAGTGGATTTGAATACAGTGCTGACAGCTTCTGCAGGTGTCAGGCAGCAAGGGAGGTTCTAAAAATCAGAGGGAGTAAAGACAGTCGATGGTAACAGACAAACTTCAAAGGAGAATCTGTGGGACTGATTTGTGCCGCTGTCTCTTCCCTCTCGCTCCTCCTGTCTCCTCCTTCCTCAGCTCTGTCCGCAATCCTCTCCTGAGAAAGTGATCTGTGGCTCTACACAATCCCTCCCCAGAGGAATCTCTGATAAATCTTTTAAATCCTCGCCTCTTTGATAACCCTGCTGCTCTTAGGTTCACCACCTGCTGGATGCTCCTCTCTCTGCTTGTACTCCCTCGCTTCACCTTTCACCTGTACAGACACAATGCTTTGATTAGATGTTAGCTTTCCTTAGCTCCTGACTCACACAGTAACATATTTGAGGTAAATTATTTATTTGGAGTAGGTTGCATCTGGGATTACAGTAATTGATCACTTGGTTAGTTTAATTTAGCGTTTAAGCGTAAGAACGTTTGTATAAATATCAGAAAGCAGCATTACCCAATTGTCCAACAAATAATCTGCACTTGAGCTATTCATTATAAAATAATATAATACAGATAAAAAAATAGGTACATTTGAGCAGGCTGGAAGCAGTCAGGATTAGTTTGGCACTGCATCTATCTGCTAGTTGTCATGTAGACTACTAAATTAACACGTTAAAAAATATCCGTTCACCAGAGGTCTAAACTAGTCCAGTATTTCGGACCAAATCCAAATCTACGAAAGCAAATTGTAAGTAAAATGTTAAAATAACGCAGATTTTGTCAAGTGGCCGTTGGTTCATGGTAATGAAGGAGCTAATTGAACAATTGTGAAGGGAGAGGATAAGATGTCAAAGCACTATTCAACCAAGTACGTCCATCACCAGTCATTGAGGTCCCTTTGCCATTTTAATAGAGAAATGTGTTCATCAGGTCCCACCCTCTCAGCATTGTTTTGTATTAGCCTAAATTGTGTGTGAATGTTGTGTTCACATAAACACCAAGCCTTCTATCTCAAGCTCTGCCAGAAGGTTTGTGAGCTCAGATCACAATTTTTTTTTGTCACATCGCCAAAACCCCAAAATGTTGGAATATATGTTCCAAACCTAGGCATAAGCTTCCAGGATAAACTGATATTCGTTTAAAATAATACCAATCATTGATATTACTTATATGTGTAATTATTATTAATAAATACATATTATTAAATTTAGCTCATGTTTAATTATTTCCCCATCTGATCCATGAGTAAGAAAGAATTAAGTGTATTACTGGTATTGTGGTAATGAGGTTCATAGCTGTGTGTGTGTGTGTGTGTGTGTGTGTGTGTGTGTGTGTGTGTGTGTGTGTGTGTGTGTGTGTCCATTTTCCAGACTTACGCAGGATTTCAAAGCAAAGTCTGTGCATATGTGAGCGTGTGCAGGTTGTGTGTTTGCATGCACATAAGAAGTTATCAAGGGGATTTTGCTGCAGTTAATCCTGTGTATTGACTCCTTAGTAAAACACACACTAACACACCATCACACACATGCTGCGATGGTTGTTGTGCCCCTGCAGAGTTTAGCAGCAGGCGTCGGCTTCCCCTGTGCCACTGTGCCATCTGGCAGCCTCAGATGGTTTGGTAGCTCCGCACCAGGGTCCTGCACTTTCATCCAACAGAACCATGTCAAGTCAACCAACAGAAACAAATGGCTTCTCTCTGTCCAGACAAACACATGGAGTCATTTTGCGTGTTTTTAATGATCGTACATCCAACATTTTCTTGATGATGATCCTCAGGTTTTTCAAAGAAAATATTTAGGAACATACATCTTAGATAACTACAGCTATAGAGACCCACATACACAAGATATATGAATGTATATATTAAATAATGGTATTATGCAGTATAGTTTACAAATCTTGGATATGGCATACAAAATGAAATATTGCATAATGTTATAAATCAGACATATATGGAGAAAAAATGGAGTACATACAGTATTTTACATAGAGTAAGTAATATTTAGATTAATTTTCTTTTGTTTATATAAAGGATGAAATATTTTTAAATGCTTTTATACGTGTGAAATAAACGCATTTATATAGAGATAGGAAGATTCTATTTTTAAAACCAGCTTATTGTTGGCGCTATTTTAATCTTGCAAGTGATGAAAGAAACATGCTTAAGTGTTTTGTGGTGTTTGCGTGGCCATGCAGTTTCCCACTCCTTCTATTAGTAGATGGTTAATACGTTCTTTCTTTTGAATTTGGCAGAGAGGACAAGAAATAAAAGAAGAGGCAGGACTGAGATTCTGTCTCTTTTCTTGATCAAGTGTGGGCAGCAGCCCAAGTGTCCCCTCTGCTTTCTGTATATTACATGTTGGCTCGCGGAACACATCCTAATCCATACTGAGGGAATGTGGGTGGAGACACACTCACAAACACACACACAGACAAACTCTCTCACACACACACACACACACACACACACACACACACACACACACACACACAAGAGAGTGAGAAATTCTGGAGTGTGTATATTTTTAATTAACATTTCATATGTCACTCAGTTGTGTGTGTACGAAATGATGCACATGAAAATTGCTCTTTATAATGGAATGATGCATCCATTAAACCCGTTGCCTGGGGTTTGAAGGTCTCACAAAAAAATGAAAACAAGACGCAGCTTTGCATTGTGTCAATAAGTTCTGCTCAGAAGTCCTAGAAGTTAGAGATAGGGTTGTGTAGAATTCTGATGAAGGGATGAATCACCTTCTTCACAAATCCTATTTCCTCATTGGATAATAGTGGTTTCCTTCTGCCTAAACCATTCAGAATGGATGATTAAAGCTTCACCTTCTCACTTGTAACTTTTATAAGCCCAAACAGTCCTGACATTACACTCAGCCCTTACCATTTTACTCTTGAGCCGTTTTCAGACACGAGACTACGATTTCTGTAGAATTGAGTCAGGACTTCCAGCTGAGTTTACCTTTCACACTGGGGATCTCCTGCTGTGGTCATATAGGCTCCTTCAGGCATTCTGCAGAATGGTTTCTAGGGGACTGGCTTGAGAAGGTCGGCAGAAAGTCTAGATGCTCTCACTCGGATATTTGCATTCACTCATACAGCTCCTCTGGAGAATCTCTGTGGGTCTTGGAGCTCAGTGCATTCCTATAAAAAATTAAACGCTTCAATTTGTGAATTTGCATCCACTCATTCTTTCACCTTTTAAAATAGATTTCAGTATTCGGAAACCTGTAATGTGTATTTAGTACTGTGCGGACTTCAGTCAGATATATAATTCGAACATTGTAGCAGTATCGATAATACATTATGAGGATTCATCAAGAGTTTGTAAGGAAAATGTGGATATTTGGGTTCAGTTGGCAGTTCAACCTTGTAAATGTTTAAGTGACCGGCCAAGTTCGTATGAAATTAATGAGTTTGATCTTTCTCTCAACCGTTTCCTCTCTCACTGCCTTATGCTGTCATCGCTTTCATATTTAGGGGTGTAATAAGTGCTGTAGCCTCTTGGGGCTGCTGGCAGGGAGAACTGTGCAAATTTATTTTTAAACGTAAAGGGATCAATTTAAAACATTTGTCACTTTTACAACATCAAGAAGTACATGACAAAATGTACACCACAATGTTGTGTTGAATATGGGTGTCATCCCGTTATAAAATCGAAATATTAAAGGGTGAATGGTGCACATGCAGGAGGCATGCACTTTGAACCAGATCCACATTGTGTCTGCTGAACCCTTTCATGCAATGATCGTCATAATGCTAAGTGCAAAAGAGCATTATAAACTCTACAGACAGAGCTGCTCTGGCCCTAATATGTCCTGTGCCCATGTAGAGGTTCATGTTATATGCTGTTCCTGTTATTTTTAGCCACCGAGAGGGGAGTTGATTCTTCCTCCCTCCCTCCCTCCCTCTCACACACACACACACACACACACACACACACACACACACACACACACACACACACACACACACACACACACACACACACACACACACACACACACACACACACACACACACACACACACACACACACACACACAAAGCTTCTCTTTCCATCTTTCTCGCTTTTTAAGGCTAAATTTCATCAGACTATTGGTGCTTAGGTCTCTGGGCAGGCTTTCACCCTGGATTGGAATCCCAGTTTGGAGTGAAGCTCTTGCCGGGTTCTACCCTCATTATTATTTTTATTATATTCCAGGACAGTGCTTTCTGGAGTAATCCCTCACAGCAACTGTCAAAAAGAAGTGGATTTCTCTCTGTGCTGTATCACTTTGGAATCAAAAACAGGGTTTTATGCCCCCTGTAAATGGTCCCCCATTATATAATTCCATTATTTCTTCTACCATGTGGGATTTCATTAGTTGTGTAGCTGGCAGGATCCCAAAATCAGACCAAATGACAGAACAATTCAGTTGAGTGCAGAGATACACAGTGAGGCATCATTAAGTGGATATACCTGTATCTTCGTGTCCCAGAAGTGAGTCCATGAATGCAGCAGGTCTGTCCTTTGCAGGAGACAAAAAAACATCTGCTCTCATCATTATGTATTGTATCTTATTGTTGCCCATCAATCTGCCTAGTTTGAAGCCATGCATGCTTATATCAGTTAAATGCACTTTTTTAGTAGCAAAAAGTTACAATCTTCACTTGCTGTTCTTTTTTTTCTGTTGATGTAACTGTTTATTTTCGAAAGTAACAGACAAACACATTCAGCAAGTGACCACACTATATAAAAAATATCAGAAAGCACACTTTTTTTCAACAAGATATCATACAACATTTTTACACAAAATCACGACTGGATTATTTCGTTGTTTATGTGCAGGAGGGGGTCAGTTTGATGCCTTGTTCACTTGAGTTATAGACTTTTAGATGATTTAAGCAACTTTTTTTCACAAACATACATAGTGCATTCAAGCTTTCCCTTTGCAGGCACACCTCCACCTGAGTGTCATTTGACTGACTGCATGGCAGCTGACATAGACACCAATGAGCTCCCAACTTCCTGGAATTGGATCATTTCACAAGTAAATAATCCAAATTACTGCAGACCTGTTCACTTTACCTTGCTAAAGCTCGCTGTTACCAGAAATGTTTTACCACAACTGCAATTCATGTCTGCTACGATCAGATTGTTCAGTATACTTCATTAGACTGAAAACGATATACATACATAAGTACAACATATTGCAATACTATAATGTGGGACTATAACTAGGTGAAATTCAAGAAGAAGGACACTGATATTCATTGAAAAGGGATCATTTTCAATGGTTTTTTGGGATACGTAGTTCCTTCACTCTTAAAAGAATTACATACACAGTCTTGTTCCTTTGCCTTTTTCCATTTTACAATATTTATTTAGGTCTGAATCAAGTTTTTTATGGTCTTTATCTAACAACTTTGTTAGCAAGAGTCAGGCACTTTCTGACACCCAGTGCAACTTACCGTTCAACAGAAAGGTCAGGGATTGCGTTATGTCATGCTAGTAGTAGCTAAAGTAGTCTAGAGAATGTAATCTGCAGCAGGCATTAGGAGTGGGAGATACAACAATGGTAAGATTGTACTTAGGGGAATGCATTAGATTTCAAAAAGCTACTTCTGGAAACTCTTTTGCCCACATATGCTGTAGTACTAACAAACTAAATTAAGTCATCAAAACTAAATTTCTTAGTTTGACAACAGAAATACAATGGACACTATGATTTACCTCAGCTCTAATAAGCCAGCATCAGTGGCTGACCTCAATAATGTCCATGTGGCTTACAATGATTTACAAAGAACATCTTTAAGAGCAGATTCTTGCATAAACAACAGTCTGGTGTGGCTGGATTATTTCAGTACCATGGACAGTGCACATCTGTAGCAGAGGCTCACACATGTATGATGACTTTCTTTCTGGAATGGAGTAGTAATTAAATGACAATGTGCTCCCACAATCCCCCAGGGAGCATTGTCACTGCCTGTCAGCAATAATCAGTTCTGAAGGTCACCTGTTTGACCAATTTAAGTGCTTGTGACCTCTCGGAGCTTTCCTGACTCATGAGGCAAGCATTACTGTTTCAAACAGTCAACACAATGTAAGGCCAAGTTTCTCCCAGTAAAACGAACAACCTGATCTTTGGCCTACTTTCCTCTAGCCGACTTACCTAATTGGCATAGGTTCCATTTTGTTCTGCAACTTATTAATTGATTTATTGAATTGAGAGCAAACAGCATCTTTAAAAGTGTTATTATATTATAAATGCTTATCTTATACAGGTTCAAGCAGGGTTGTGTTCATGCAAGGGAAAACAAAGAAACTAAAAACGTAAGCACATTAAGCAAACAATAGGCTACAGTACGAGCATTTGTGTGCATTTCCAAGTTGTCACTGTTAATTGTTTTTGACAGATTGCACACCATTGTTTCACAAGTTGGGCCACCTACACCCAAAATCATGTTGATACACATAGTTCACAAAAATGTGTATCCAAATGTGAGAAAAAATACCCACAATAAAATATTTCAATAATGTATATGTTCATCAACTAGGTTTCTGGGAGTGGGATGATTAGGTCCTCATGAAGTCAGATCAATAAATCCTTGACACTGACCCTGGGACATCCACTTTATGACAACATATCTCATTAGTCTTTGCCTTAAAAGCGCTGCTAAGGTCTTCTCTCCGGGTGGCTGTAGTTCAGGACTACAAAGTAATTGGTCTATTATCTTTGTTAAAATGAGAAGTATCAAACTATTTACTTGTCAGTTTTGCCCAACCCTTAGGGCTGATCCCCACATTTCCCATTTTCCAACATGCGCCCGAATGCGCCACAGCTGTGTGCACGTGCGGGAGCTACCTGAGTAATGAGCAGTAATGTCCTCCCGTGATGTGCGTGTTTCCCGACGTGCGGGTGTTAGTGAAGGAACCCGCGGCTCTGTTTCCATGAGTCTGCTCGTGTGTGAGTTGTTATGCCACAGACCGCGAGATTCCTGGACACCGCTCACCTCTGGTATCTCAATGACAAGCCGCCCACAGCTTATATTTACGCCACCTGGTCCAAGGTGAGCAAGCGACACAGCAAAGCGACTTTACGGTCAGTCAACGGCTTCTGGAAATGTTTGGCCGGCAGCAGTGTGGAGAAGGGCCGGCCCCGTGGCCACGGTGAGTCTCATCCCACTGCTTTTACTCCAGGGACCACACATCAGCTCACTCCACACACGCTCTGTCCTCTGCTGCTTATAAACCTCTTTAACATTTAGACCAGTCGTTTTACATTTAAATGTTTTTATTAAGAGACATTCAAAGATATCTTGATTGTTCTTATTGTGTTTTACAGATACATATGATCAAATTAACCCCAAAACAACACAATACCTGAAAATAAGGACAAAGCAGTAAATCAAATAGAGAAAAAAATAAAATAATAATATATAGGTTAAAGTGCCTCTGTATCTTCCCCGGACATTTGACAACCTTTTTAGTTCAAAAGCATTTAATTCGCGTATTCCCTCACCTGACAATGGTAAACAATTTTTAACTTAATTCATTCATTTCAATACCCAGGTTCGATATGACTGAAATCCATTTTATTGCAGCTTTACTGAAAAGCTCAGTTTCATAAATTTCCTTTCTATAGATGTCCTGGAAGAGCGATTCTGGCCGTAACCATTTTCTTGATCCAGTTTTCTTACATACAGTAAAAATCATTTAAAATATATATTTGTTACTAGTTGGTGTCATATTTGCGGGTGAATGGGCAAGTTAAGTTATATCGAACCTGAATGGCATCTTAATATCTAAGACACTTTCAATGTTGTGATTATTCTGCCAAAAAGGATGAATGTCATTACCCTCCCAAAAAATACGATGCTTGTCAATAACAGAACCGCATTGTCTCCAATAGGGTTCCTGCTTAATATCACATGAATCTGAAACAATATATGGTAATGCTCTGGGTATTATGGGTCCTCTGATTAATTTGCCAAAAAGATTATCCATGAAACTGTTTTATAAACTTAAATGATTTTCAGTTGGCCCTCCTTCCTCACCTGATTCTCTGCTTTTTGTAGAAGATTAAGATTTTTAATGTTGTCCAGATAACTGTTGGAGAGAGCAGCCCAACAATTTACTAATGTGCTCCAGTTAATGAGAACTAATAATAATACATTAAGCTTTAAATAGAGCTTTATATACACTGGAAGCAGATCTGAATTGTTGTTTTTTTGAGAAGAGATTTGAAAGTGGACTGGTCTGTGCAGTTTCTGGTGTGTACAGGGGGAGAGTTCCAGAGGGAGGACAGGGGTGATGTGTTCATTGGAGCAGTTGTGGGTGAGCAGCAGAGTTCTGGATGGACTGAAGTTTATGGAGGAGTTTGGAAGGTGTTACATAGAGGATGCTATTGCAATAGTAGATTATGGATGTTATGCAGGCGTGGATCAGTGTTTCAGCGGCAGAGAAAGTGAGTGATTGAGCGAGACAAGCTAGGTTTTTTTTTTAAGGGACAAATGGCAGTTGTGGTATCTGATTGACAAAGTGTTTGAAGTTGAGGTGGTTGTCAAAGAAGACTCCAAATATGTGCATGTGATGGGAGGGAAACAGACTGGAGTTTTTAATGGTGAGGTAGAAGTTGATGGCGACTTTAGGACCAATGATGATAACTTCTCATATTTCACAGTTGAGTTTGAGCAAAATTTTGTGTATGGAGGATTTGATTTCGGTTAGACAGTTGGCGGTCATGCTCTCTATTTAATTATAGATAACAGTGGAAGTAGAAATGCTTTTGGCCTCAGCAGTGGGCTGAGCACAGTTCTGCTTGTGATGATCTGAGAAGTTGGAGTTAAAAGATTGTTCATGCGGCAGAGTCAAGCATGAATGTTGTCCTGTTTCTGGATCTGCTTGATCATCATAAAGTGCAACCTGTGGTCTATGGAGGCCAGATGCAGTCAACATTTACAAAACAAATTTTATGATCGTTGGCAATGGAATTACTGGTATTTCAGTGAAATTCACTGACCATTGGTCTTTTGGATAATGAAATTGAATGTGAATACATTTTTCATTCATTCATTAATTTGTATTTTCAAACTGGCAGGAGATGTGTAATGTTAAACTATGGAATCAAAAAGAAGACGTGTAGAAACTTGTTTATCTTTCCTGGCTTGAATTAAAAAATTGTAATGGCCTGACAAATCATTTTATGATTGTGTTTAAGTTTCAGATGTCCGATGGAAAATGAGTTTTGCCAGATTATCAATGAGAGCGACAGGTTGGTTCTGTTTTGAAAGGTTTCAGCTTTGGTTTCACAAACGTTACATCCTTACACTAAAGGATTCCAGTATTATCTCTGAGACTATCTGATTACTTTTGATCATGACATGAATGAATTAGCTGGTGACATACTTGGGCTAAAGGCCGGCGCATGCTTCTGCAACTGCGTCTGTGGCTTTTCACGCAGCTGTGTCGAAGGACGCGTTGTCATTCATGCTTCTCAAAGAGTTGCACGTGTGACAAAGCAATTCACCGCCAGGACACTAGGCGGAGTAACGTGTTTTGTTGAAGATGGCCTTAGAGACACCTTCTTTGAGTGTGGCAGTCGTCGTCGACTGTTTATTTACATCGCCACTGCTGCTCCTCATAGCCTTTTTCTGGCGGACAAATCCGCCAGTCAGTGACAGGTTATACAAGTGGACATACTTTTGCAGAAGCATGCGCTGGCCTTAAAGACCTCTAAGTAGTCTTGTTTTGAAAATATAACGTCACACTTCAAGAATAAAGAAAGTGTCTAACATTTCCGTGACTTGCTCGCTAACCTTTGGCTATCTTCTCTGCTTCAGTGGTGCATGTCTCTCCGGCTGAAGAATCCGATAAGTCAGGTTGGTTGGTGACAGACAATCACACCGACCCTTCATTTTAGTCGGTCCAAATTAAATGATAGACAGTTTCTCATAAACAACGTACTAACTCGACTTTTAAGTAAATTTGATAGTGTTGTGTGAATTGAATTTTTTGTTTGTGAACCAGAGTGCAAGATAAATTATTCCACTTACACTATTTTAACAGTCAGAATTAGACGAATGGCTTAAAAACCAATGGAGTGCTCCCTTCCAAAACATCTCAAGGGCACAACAGACTGTCCATCTCTTCGCAGTGTTGTCAGACACTTCCATATTCTTTACCCGGCAACTGTTTGTCAAGAAGTGTGGTTGGAGAGAGATCTGAGACACCATTGGACAGCACTCGGTGTACTCGCACTGCTGCATCCCACTGTCAGAAGTTAGTCTGACGCATGACCTAGTTCAGTCCACAGTTTCACATTGTGTTGAAGGTAGTGTTAATATGGAGTCTCAGCAGCAAGAGCAAATGGGCTGAACATTTCGAGTGGTTGAGAAAACTGGCCTCGTATTAATTCAAGCACATGGTAATTTAATAAGAACACTTGAAATTGCTCAGTTTTGCATGATTAAATGATTAGCATGAAATGTGAAAGAATGACATGTAGTTTTCAGTGTGATCTGTTGCAGAGCCTCAGTAAGGCAGAGTGAGAGTAGGGTAATTTTTAGATGGCTTGTTTCAGGTAAAGCGTGGCTGGGTTTGTGTGATGTCTGCAGACAGGTGTGGGAAATATCAGTCTATCCAAGAAACACCTTCTGACATTAAACTGACTCTTTAATTGGTCAAGGAGCATAAACGAAGCTCACTCTTTACTAGAGGTCTGTGGTGTCCTATCCTCCTCCCTCTCTGGCTTTTCCTGCGGGTCACTGTATTTCACTCCACACATTTAGCAAATCTCCTAGACCAGGATTACTGCTTCCTAGGGATTTAGGATTGCTCCCCGCCCAACACATGTTACTGTTTGTGTCTCTTGCTTGCATGTCTTTGGTGCTTTCTATCAATGCAGCCGCAATCTCTCTTTCATAAGGAAACCGTCGTTTTTAGCACTACTGATAGATGCTTGCTGAGGAAAGAAATGAAGAAAGGATGGCGCAGCATGAAGACAAATTGTAGCTTTGGAGACATACTGCTGGGACTTTTTGACTTTTGAGATTGAAGAATATTGAAAAGACGGCACTGCAATAAGCAGGATTGCTCGGGCAATAACATCACAAGATTATTGACCAACTGTTGATCCCTTTCAGAGACGGAGGGATTTTTCTTCTCTCGTCTTTTCTCTTCAGATTCTGCTTTGACTCTGGGAAGGAAATTACAGACAAGTCATAATGTGAGTTTTTAAACTGGTGGAGTAGTAAATGATACAGAGCCTCATCTCAACAGAGTTTTTTTTATTAAAGCACTGGAGCTAATCAATCAGCACCAACATTTGATCTCTAATAAAATATCCCTGGGGACATCCCCTCAACTTTTAAGCAGCAACATATTATCACGTTATTCCAAATGAGCACATCCAAGAAGAACAGCCTTTTCTCCATTGGCCCTGTGTCTACAGCCCTGATGTGTTCCACTGGCACGGCAGCCACAGGAGACAAACCGGGACCTCAGGCTAAAGGGGCTTTCTGCTCAGAGGAGGACCAGGACAAGCTGAAGAGCCTGCAGCAGGCCTCTCTGTCCAATGTGGTGGAGGAGTTCTTCTGGATAGGAACCAGCATTGTGGCATTCTCTAAGTGGAGGCTTGGCTACATGGGTAAGCTAAGACAGATACACAGAGTGAGACTGGTTGGATCTACAACCAAAAAACCTTTCATTAAAACTACGCAACATGAACAGGATTTAGTTTTGATGTATTGTGCGGTCTGGATTTGACTAATTGGTCAGTCGTGTGATGAGTTTGGCTCTTAAAGGTTTCATCAAAGTTTTGGGTAAAGTTCAAAATGCTGGGAGGACAGAGGATTCACCTGACTGGCATAGGGTTTTGGGGTGAGATCATAACGTTTTAATTAGTTCCACAGGAACATTTTGAGTGAATGGGGAATTTTTGTTGCCGTTATAAGAAAGTTCAGCAAATAGATGCACTGTATGAATGGGTGAATGTAAAACTGTATTGTAGCTTTGAGTGGTCATCAAGACTAGAAAAGTGCTATATAAATACATTAACCATTTACCATTTATTCATCAAGTCAATTATAAAGGCAGCATGGACTTAATATGGCAAACCAACTCTTCTTCCTTGATGTTTTGATTTTATCAATCATCAATTTCTGACAGTGAAAACTCAGATGTGTGTAACATAATTACATTGTATAGAATCTTGGTATTTTTATGTTATCTGTTCATGTGATGGTGGATTTACCCAACATACATGTGTATGGCTTTAGCCGGACAGTAATGTGGGCATTTTGGACTAGTGTATGTTTGTAACATTAGTCTGATTGATCGCCGCTCCTTTTTATTTATTAAAACATTCTAATATTAGCTTTGTTTGCTCTGAAAACATCTTTACTATTGCCTGAACCATATAGAATTCTATATGGTGGGAATTCTTTATAAATAGTAGACATGAAACCTGGTGAGTTATCAGTAAACAGGTGGATGTGTGAGTGTGTGTCTATTTGATATTTTAAAAACTAAATCATTGTGTGGTGGTCGAGGTTCATGTTGTTGCAGGCCGATACAAAAAAATCAAAATCTGGGAAACTTTGAGAAGTGCAAAGACATTTTCATGACGATATGAAACTGTGATTGTTAAACTCAGGTAATTAATGGGAATCACAGTTCATTGTTTGTCTTAGTAGCATCTCAGAGTGTTATTATTTTGTCATCCTTCAGTCAAAGAGGCTGTCTGTGTTTAACCTCCTGTCAGTTCTCATCAGGGTTGCCTCTTCACTGTAACGCACTCACTCATGCACAACATATGGCCACCAGACAATCCCTAAGGGCTTAACCTGGTGCCCTGACAGATGACAGTGACTAACTCCACTTGCCCCATATTGAAACATTGGCAGCAGCCACTCAGGCCACTCTGCCATGTCGATGAGGTGACACCCACTCCTCTAACCTGGTCTCATCCGCCTTGTTGTGGTGGAGAACCGCTAACTCCTCTGTCACCTGTTGTCTGCTTCCTGCTTTAACCAGCCTGAGCAGCTGTGGCCACCAGCAGGAATGCTTATCTCTGTAAACACGTGTTGATGTAGGTCCTCCCATTACACAGCAGCCATGTTCTTCAGTATTATGTAAGTTAGAAACTCATCATAACCTGAAAGAGACAAAATGCGAACTGAGCTGTTTATCGTTATCGTGACCTTTTCGTATTCAGCAGTGTTCGAAGACATTTTTCTGGAGAAGATTATGAAATACTTGTATCTGTACATTTAAAGTGTTTTCAATTTCTTACCCATAGTTTATTTGTTATTTAATTCTCCTCCCTTAAAATGTACTGTTGTGTAGTTGCCATGAGCAGATTTTGGAGGGTCACAATTTTAAAATTGTGATGAAATGTTGACAGGGGTTTAATCAGCATTGTTATCTGATGATAGTGTTGACTTTATTAGCTAACTCTAAAGGAAAGTGTTGACACAATATTGTATATGAACCATCTAATTTAATAGTTTCTAGCATTTACATTTTCATGTATTAAGTCCTAATTAAAAACTTTCCAACTGTGCAGTGGATTTGTTTCCCCTGAGGAGTCATTTGTGGACTGTAACATGTTCAGGTGGAGAAAACAGGACTAAGATTAGCTTAGTTGTTGTCGCCCTGATAAAGGCAGTTGTGTGCTCCCATTAATTAAGCGTGCAAATAGCATCCCAGCTTGTTTTCAGCCATTTGAACATCCAGTGTTCCTCAAAAAGGCAATGTCTCCACATCAACAGTCTTTCGATCTGATGTTGTAACCATGGCAACAGGCCCAGGCCCGACTAGTACAGTGTTCGTTTTTTTTGGTGTGTCTAGTGTTCCACTTTTTTCTCTCTCTCTCCATATCTCTACAAGATGTTTATGCTGCTCTATTTTTGTTCTCTCAAACACGGCCTGTAAGGTTCCTGTCAAACTCTACAACAGTTTGTAGAGTCCCTTTCTACTGTGTCTCTACAGCATTTTCTGTTTTCTTCTATTTCTCTTTCCTTCCTACACTATTGGTTTCCACTATGTTGTTGTTTAGAATGTGGACACTGACCAGTGTGTTGTTTTAAAGTGCAGCTTCCTGACAGTTGGTCGGATCAAGGAAGGCACAAGTGAACCCCATACATGGACTAATTTCTTCACACAATGTGTGCGAGCGCACATCTCTGTCACTCTTCACACATGAACTGATAATTACATATATAAGGTTATTAATCGATGATGTCGGATCTTGACTCCCGATTGTTCTGGTCACTTTAATCCTGATGTCCTGTCCAAGCGCATCACTTGACGTCTCATCTTGGGTATAGAGGTGGTAAAATTTCTCGATTCTTAGATGCATCGCGATACTGACATGAATGACTCTGCTTCGATGCAGAACATAATCGATTCAGGTTTTTCACCACGTTCATTGTTTTAGCTTTGTCCCACTGCTGAATCTGTTTCCTCCTCACTCCCCCATCTGACCTGCGCTTACTTTACACTTTAACAATTAAGCGCCAACACTGATCACATGTTATTAGGACATGTACAGGACTGACGTTTACTCTGTGTTTGTTTGATTCGCTCCAGACTTTATAAGACACACGTTTAAACCTGCTACACAACCAGAGACGTGACTCGCACAGTCGGGACATCAGTGTTAAAGTGACTGGAACGATACACTGCTCAGGGTGCCAGGTGGGGCCACCTTGATACAGTGAAGGCTATAATCAGAGTTTGTCCTTTAAACGGTCCAGTGTGTAAGATTTAGGTGAAAAGGCTCTTTCCGGAGAAATTTTATATAACATAATCCTAGGGTTGTTCTCACTAGTGTTTCATCTAAATTGTACGAATTGTTGTTTACCACAGAATGTGCCCTTTATATTTTAATACTTCATATTTACATCGAGATCGAGTCCTCTCTAGAAGGCTGCCATGTTTTTTTTTGTTTTTTTAAAATAGCCAAAACTAGACAAACAAAACACCTTTTAAGTTTTTATGACAACTGAAGGCTTCCACAGGTTCTCTTTCATGTTTGGAAGGGGAGGGTGAGGTGAGGGGTATTCAGCTGCAACATACAACTTCACCACAAGACGTCACTAAATTCTACAAACTGCGGTGCTATTCTCATTATAATTGGTGGTTCGTGCTTTCTTACAAAACATAAATGGAATGAGTTCTATCGACGTATTGACTGTCTTATATTTCTATTGAGGAAAAGTTAATTCGCGCTAATTATCTTTACCCTTGTATTGCCCAGCCTTTGTTGTTTCTACAGTCCTCCTGACTTTGATTGCATATACAGTGCCTTGCATAAGTATTCACCCCCTTTGGACTTTTCTACATTTTGTCATGGTATAACCACAGATTAAAATTTATTTCATCGTGAGTTTATGTAATGGACCAACACAAAATAGTGCATCATTTGGAAGTGGGGGGAAATATTACATGGATTTCACAATTATTTACAAATAAAAATCTGAAAAGTGTTGAGTGCATATGTATTCACCCCCTTTACTGTGAAACCCCTAACAAAGATCTGGTGCGACCAATTGCATTCACAAGTCACATTTGCAAGTCACATAATTAGTAAATAGGGTCCACCTGTCTGCAATTTAATCTCAGTATAAATACACCTGTTCTGTGACAGACTCAGAGTTTGTTGGAGATCATTACTGAACAAACAGCATCATGAAGACCAAGGAGCTCACCAAACAGGTCAGGGATAAAGTTGTGGAGAAATATGAAGCAGGGTTAGGTTATAAAAAAATATCCAGAGCTTTGAACATCTCTCTGAGCACCATCAAATCCATCATAAGAAAATGGAAAGAATATGGCACAACCGCAAACCTACCAAGAGGAGGCCGTCCACCCAAACTGAAGAGTCGGACAAGGAGAAAATGAATCAGAGAAGCAACCAGGAGGCCCATGGTTACTCTGGAGGAGTTGCAGAGATCCACAGCTGAGGTGGGAGAATCTGTCCACAGGACAACTATTAGTCGTCTACTCCACAAATCTGGCCTTTATGGAAGAGTGGCAAGAAGAAAGCCATTGTTGAAAGGGATCCATAAAAAATCCCGTTTGGAGTTTGCCAGAAGCCATGTGGGAGACACAGCAAACATGTGGAAGAAGGTGCTCTGGTCAGATGAGACCAAAATTGAACTTTTTGGCCTCAATGCAAAACGCTATGTGTGGCGAAAACCCAACACTGCCCATCACCCTGAGCACACCATCCCAACAGTGAAACATGGTGGTGGTAGCATCATGCTGTGGGGATGCTTCTCTTCAGCAGGTACAGGGAAACTGGTCAGAATAGAGGGAAAGATGGATGGAGCCAAATACAGGGAAATCCTTGAAGAAAATCTGATGCAGTCTGCAAAAGACTTGAGACTGGGGCGGAGGTTCATCTTCCAGCAGGACAATGACCCTAGACATACAGCCAGAGCTACAAAGGAATGGTTTGGATTAAAGAACGTTAATGTCTTAAAATGGCCCAGTCAAAGCCCAGACCTCAATCCAATAGAGAATCTATGGCAAGACTTGAAGATTGCAGTTCACAGACGGTCTCCATCCAATCTGACTGAGCTTCATCTTTTTTGCCAAGAAGAATGGACAAACCTTTCCATCTCTAGATGTGCAAAGCTGGTAGAGACATACCCCAAAAGACTTGCAGCTGTAATTGCAGCGAAAGGGGGTTCTACCAAGTATTGACACTGGGGGGTGAATACTTATGCACCCAACAGATGTCAACTTTTTTGTTCTTATTATTGTTTGTGTCACAATAAAATTTATTTTGCACCTCCAAAGTACTATGCATGTTTTGTTGATCAAACGGGAAAACGTTTATTTAAGTCTATTTGAATTCCAGTTAGTAACAGTACATAATGGGAAAAAGTCCAAGGGGGGTGAATACTTATGCAAGGCACTGTATATGGAACACACACTGTCCCGGTTATTGGACATGTGGGACAAAACTCAGAACAAACTGCGGGCATAGGTAGCTGTTATTTCAGGTTCTGGGAAACTTCATATTGTTTCCACCTCCTGGAGCTGTTGGTTTCCAAAGTTTTAAGACCTACAGTCTCCCAAGACGTTTACTCACCCTGGGACAAGGCCCACAAAACATGCTACTTTTACTTCAGTAAAGTACAGTAGGAAGATATTTCAAAGATTTACTTGACTTCCCAACGGGTTTCCCACGCACAGCCAGCTACATCACATGGGCGAACACATTCTCTTCTTAGCAGACTGCCAGGGGAGTGTGAGCAAAGCGTGGCCTCCTTCTGTGCCTTTTCCTCCGTGAGTTCATTGTGTTCAAGGCAACTATAAGAGTGTGTTCCATGTTGAAACAATTCACTTTGGATTCTATTTAATGAGATTTAACCACTCACTGACAGTGATATCAAATTTACTCATGCAATGTGACAACATCGCTCACTCCACTTAGTTTAGACAATCGGATAATCCATCACTCTGCTTTACTGATATTAAAAGGAAACACGTGTTGGGTTAACAGTGGGGCTGAGTTTTGTAGGCAGCGATAGTAGCAGATGGAAATATTGGCCAGAAGACTGTGATGGCTGTTAGTGTGTGCAGCTCATCTTTGACAGGAGGAGGAGGATGAGCAACTTAGATCACTGACAGGACATGGTTTTCAGCCGGGTGCCATCCTGACCTGAGAGGCCTACAGAGCCTGCATGCTCTCATTCCAGCCAAACTTTGACAGCAGCTCATTTCATGGATTACTGCCCCCTCTCTGACTGAAGGAGTGCAAGCTCTATAACAACCAGTGGCATCAGGCGCTGCAATCAGCCAGCAGCGATAGAAATAACCTCTCACTTGAAATCAATACATAGCTGCTTTGCAGCCCATGTTGCATTTATGGCCCAGAGTCCAAGCTTTAAAATCATTAAGGGTCAATTGAATAAATTGACCATACCTTTCTTTATTCTCCAACATTAAATTGAAATAAGACTGGTCCCTCTCTCTCTGGTGAGGGAGAGTTAATTATTGTGAACATGCATGCAGTACAACTGAAAGTCTGCAGGCCTACTATGATCAAATCGGCACAATGACCTTTCATTATCACAATTTATCAAACAGAGCTTTCGGCTGATCCCTACATAGATATATTGTCATCTTGATAACACACATTTCCCTCCCTTATAGTTTGTGGGTTTCTTTTTTGAGCCAGTTTTGTCAGCTGTGAGTGAAGGACACAAAATCGATGAGTATAAAGTCACTTCATATAATATGTCTTGAAATAATGATATTATACAATATTTTCTAGATCCCTGTAATGATTTTGGAAATCTAGTTAGCATTGGTGACATTTTCCAGTGGCTAAGGAGTCCCCATATTTAAAACTTTTAATAACATGATATGCCCTGCATCGTCTGTATCATAAAAATGTCATATTGCCTGCTCATATTAATGATACTCTACATTACTAGCAGTTAGTGAAAGTTTAATATGCAGTGATACGTCCTCCAGGTGAGACAATTGGTGGTAAAAGATTAAGGTTCCGCATATCTCATACAGCAGCTTCTTGTACTGTTCGATCTTTATTGAATTGCAAGGAATTTCAAGGCCTACAGACATACTCAGGATCGTGCAACTTACCTTTGCATCTATAACTCGTCTAGAATTAATTACTTTTGTGTTTTCCATAATTTTTCTAGTAGTTATAATAATTTTATTACTGTATGTCTTCTTCATAGGGTGGGGTACTGTTTTTTGTTTTTCAGATACCAGTGGTAAATTGATACTTTTAAATAGTACCTGTGCCTTGATGATACTTTTTTCTTAAAAAGCACAAAATTAAAGCAAATTGGATGTTAAAATTAGGGCACCAAAAATTCAATACAATACAATCGGGATCAGGTCGGGTTTAGACACAAAACGATTGTCAGGTTCTAGTTGGGGTCAGTTTATATTTTCATGGACGGTTCAGACAGAAATCCTAGGGGCTTTGAGTAAAATATAGCCACACTTCCGACCGTTTAGCTTTAGGTATTTGGTTGTCGTGTTGGCTTGAGTTTGAAGCAGAAACTAGCTAACTATGGCTATCCTTATATGCCGCCAGATCCATGTAGAGAGGGTGTTGCCTCCACAGTGAAGTGTAATGTGAACTAGGCACCTGCAGAGATGTTTATGTTGCCTTTTAAGAAGGGCAACTACTGCAGTACAGAGCTCAGGCACCGGGATCTGCTTGATTCAGTCCAGTATGTACTGGAATAATCAACCTTACTTGTGTGTAATGCATAATGTAAAGCATCTTACATTTTAATGATTTCCTCTGGAAACGAATCAAATTATTGTGCCTTTTAACGCTTTACAGATCCCACAGACAACAATGCTTGCCTTTTTAAAAGGAAAGAGGAGCTGATGCTGTGTATTGTTGATAACACTGCCCTGGCAGAGGTGGTGTGGTGCTTTGCACTTTGCTCATAGAGTCTTATGCAGGAATCCAATAGCAGCGGTTTGGCGAACAAAACTGAACTGCATTAACAATGCCCTGGGGGTGGGCGCTTTGCAGTGAGACCACAGCCCCATCAAATCAATGCTCACTGCTGGTTTGCATTGCTCACCAGGAGGCTTTGGATGAAGTGGATGTTGCATTCAGGTCAAAATGTGCTCCAAGTTAAAAGTGTTGATTTCTTGTTCCAAATCTGTAATACTAACGGATCACACATTTGTATTTAATGAAGAAATACAATTATAATTATTATAATTGTAATGATAACATTTTGTATCATATTGGTGCACAAATTACCTAGAGTTCCATACACCACTGTCTAAATCTAGTACCTTTTGGATATTCGATAGCCCCCCCCCCCCCCCCCCCCCCCCCCCGAACAGTCAGGGGCTCAGCAATTTTTGAAAACATATTTGGCTTCCATCCTACAAAGCTTTGTGAGGGTAGGGTTAATATTTATTAAATCAAGTTTTTAGATCAAAGCGGCTATATGAAAATGTTTGCCATTGCTCCACCCCTCCTATTAGTAATTCAATGCGTTTACTTGCTGATCAGAAATGCAGCTTCAACCCTTTTTTTACTGATTGACCTCGTAAGAGACTTGTCTTTGAATCTTTTGAAATGACCCAGGCGCAGCATTATCCTCCCAGCAGGCATGGTGAATGTCAATGTGTGTCAGTGATGTGCTAACCTTATTAAGAAATGTGTATGTGTGTGTGTGTGTGTGTGTTGAGGTCCTAATTTCCTGCATGTTGTGGGTGTTTGATAGGAATTCAAAATTGATAGAATGACCACATGGGGTGTGACTGTATCCTAGGGGCATGTGGCTGTCCATACCAGCCAGACCAGGCCGGATTACCACACCATTAGCTTCCTTCCTGTGGAGGAAATTACCAAGTCTCTGCCAAAATATTAGTAAGGTCATAGACTTGTCTGTATTTTCACTGTCACCATTCAGGATTAACTAGATGGTGTGGAACTACTCTTAAGTTTAGGCCTAAATATGCTCACATTTAAAAGGAGGTTCTGGCTTTCCTGTTTTTTTTTGGGGGGGGGGTTGTTCCAACTATAGTGTAAAGGAGAGATCTTGTTAAAGGTTTCTCGTTGCCGTCTCTTACTCTGTCTCTTTCTTGAAGCAACTCGAAGCCCTGTCCGTAGTGACAAGCATATCCAATGTGTTTGTCTGTTGTGTGTGTGTGTGTGTAGTTGAAATTATATATTTGTAAGGACCATTTTAAGCATAGACCTTATTAAGTGAGGACATTTTGGGAAAGTGCCAACATTTTGGCCAGTCATAGTTTTTCAAAGACTGGTTTGAGTGTTAAGACTTGGTTTGGTCTTAAGGTAAGGGTCAGAATTAGGTTTTGGTTATGCAAAGGGTTAGGCATTTAGTTGTGATGGTTAGGGTAAGGGGCTGGCAAATCCAGTATGCCAATGAGTGTCCTAACTGAGATAGAAGTACAAAAATGTACGTGTGAGTAAATGCATGCACACAAACAATCTCTGGAAAGAAAAGATGGACATAATGTAGTGATTGGTGAATACAGATTTCTGCCTGTCTGTCATTCACTTTCTTTCAGTTGCAGTGCACAATTATCCTTTTGCCAACTTTCCATTCTTATTTTCTGTCTGCCTTGTCTTCTTGCCTCCAGTGGAGAAATGTATGAGCTCCATGCAGATGGGAACCCAGATGGTGAAGCTCCGTGGTGGCTCCAAGGGACTGGTGCGGTTCTTCTATCTGGACGAACACAAGTCCTGCATCCGCTGGAGACCGTCGCGCAAGAATGAAAAGGCCAAGAGTGAGTGTCCTCCTCTCTCCATCTATAGGGAACAGCATTTCATATCTGTTTGGCTCCTGAGGTCCAATGTGCTCAAAATTCCAACTCATGGAAAGCATCCATGCCACATTTTATTTGACAGACGAGGGCTGATTGAATGTTACCAGGCGTCCCACCAGCATATTTCACTCTGAATATCCATATGTCATCCTTCTGAGGGGCTCCTTGTCACAGTTGATAATACAGAAAAACAACAGCCACATCTGTTTTTGTAAACAGATACAGAATTAAGTGCATTTCATTTTTGGACCAACTAGACTAGTAATATTAGCTACTTGTTCTTTACTTTCAAATAAATCTTTCAAATATAACATTATAAATGTGTTATTTTGGCTAGGGTGTACATCAACATAAGATACAAGTATTATACCTGGTACACCATCTGTTCTACTGCACACTTAGCCATAATAAAAAAATCTAATTATATGAATTGGTTAAAAAAGATAAATATAGTTTTTATTAAAATATGTATATCAAATCAGTTGATAACTTGTTTTAAGATATTCAGTGTTTCAGATATACACTGTTAAAAGCTAAATTGCTGCTGGAATACGTGACCAGATGAATTGCTTAAATAGTTTTTACACCAACTTGTGCTCATTCACTTGTGGATGTTTCCTTAATAACCCTACTAGAGCCTGCTTGCTCTCTGTCTAGTCAACTAGAGGGAATTTCCTTTGAGTTTGTAGCTTCACAGGATCTTGAGACATTAAATTGAAGTGGCTGTTTTCCTGTAATAATTACTAATGGCCACAGTGGAAGCGATTCACTAGTAAATGCACATCCAACCATCACAGAGCCAAGAAATGGAGACAAATAACCATCCCTGCCCCCATTCATAACTACGGGTTATTCAGAGTAACCAGTAAGCCTAAGGCGCATGTCTTTGAACTGTGGAAGGAAGCCAGAGAAGAGTCACACAGGAAAATATGCATAGCCTGGATTTAAAGTTAAGATCATCAGGATTATCCCATATTGTTAATAACTTTATTCAGGGCATGCATTCATCACTATTATTCACCAGTACCTACTTGCACATGTTATTTTATTTAGAATTGGATATTTATTTTCAGTGCACAGTATCTGCGCAAACAAAACTGATACCTGCAGTGTTTTAGAATAAAATAAGTCTAATGGACTTATAAGCAGCAGCTCTTAGGATGGTTGGTTCTCTCATGGGGGCTTAGGGGCTCAGTTTCCTGTTCCTCTCCCTCCTCTGTAGCTCTGGATTTAATAAGCTCCTTAAATCGTCTTAATTATTCATCAGATTAATCTGCCCAAACAGTGTCTTCTGCACACATGCCATTAAATAAACAATGATATACATACTTCACTGGCAGATCAGAACTTCGGTCCATTGACCCGTACATCTTCTGCTACTTATTCTGCTTCAAATCGTGGTGCAGCAGGTTAAACAAGGTAGTCCAGCTGCAACTCCCCCAGCAACATTTTCCAGCTCCTCCCAGATAAGATATTTAGTTTCGCCAGCAAGTTCTGAGTATTCCCTGGGGTCTCTTGCCAATAGGACATGCTCAGATATCTCCCAATTGAAGTGGCAGATGAATAATTCTGATCACATATCTAAATCACATTGACTGGCTTCTTTTGAGTCGAAGGGGCAGTGACTCAGAGCTCCCTCCAAATGCCTAGGCTCTTTAGCCTATCCTACCCCATCTCTTTTATAAGCTCATATTCCTGATCACATTTTTTTGGACACTATACTATACTTTGAACATAGACTGAAATAAATTGGTTTCCTCTATCTTTGCTGCCACACAGTATGAATAACACCAGCTTCAGTACAGATAAGGCTTTATTATAAAGACATTGAAAACTAAATCATGGCATTTATCCTTTCTGCCAAATCAAATCTTTCACAGTTGAATGAGTAAAACTGGGACAAAAATGATCGATGAAGAAAATCCTGATTCTGATAACTTTTGAGAAATGCCATCACATTAATGTGAAGACAGTACACAGTAAGCTGCTTTCAAACCTCACAACGGAAACCATCTTTTCTCTTAATCCTCCAACATCAGATATACCGAATATGCCATATTTGAATACACTGCCTTCTCCTAGCTCCTGGAGACATAACTTCCTTTCTTAAGGCAAATGTATGGTCCCAGATATTGGTCACACCCCACCTGTGTGTGTCCCTCCATTTTTCATGTGATACTTTGACAGGTCATAGTCACTGGACCAGGATACAACAGATTGGCCACTGTAGCCTTCACTGGGAGGATAGTCCTTTGCATTCTAGTATTCTATGCTACCAGCGTCAAGGGGCTTATCAGAGTGCAGCCACCAAGACAGACTGACAGACATAAATACAGCAGGCCTTGTTTTCCAGGAACCACATTGAGCCTTCTTGAACAAAAACTAAGCAACAACTGCACAATGACAATATGACTGATAAGTAAAAGAACAGTCCATGGCTATGGACAGGCGCACACCGGTCACAGCGCCACGTACATCTATATATGGAAGATTCAAAGAGTATGTTCAAATCGTGTGATTTTCCATCACAAACTTATGTTACTTCCTTATGTTACTTCCTTACGTCCCTACATCACTGACAAGAAAATCCACCAAAAACTAACATTTACAAATGCATAAGGTCAGTAAAATCATTTATTGATTTTTAAGCATTCAGACAAAATCACAGGAAACAAGGAAAAAGTTCCTGAATAAATTGTTGTACTATCTGAGTAGTTTGAAACAGTAACAGTTAGTGAATACCTTATGGGCTCAGGTCCCTAGTTCCCTCAAGTAGATGCTTAGCCTGTTTTTTTTTTTTTATTACAAATTAATGTGTGACATTAGTCACATGTTAAACCTGTGCTTCTTATATACATTTCGTGAAACATGTCAGACATACTATTAAAAAATATTTAAAATCAGCATCTTCAAATAGAGACAATGTTACCGATCCTACATCATGACTTACATGGGTCCTCTGTAAATATTACAAAATTATTACATGAATACTCTGTAATTACTAGTATTCGTTACAAGTTACGTCTTGGTACTGGCTTACGTGCCTATAAAGCTGACTGCATCTTACATGGTTGTGCCTGCATAACTATGACAAAATCTGTCCACAGACAGAAATACATATTAATACAAAAGGTCAATGGGTTTATGGACAGCCATGTCTCTCATGGCTACTAGCCGTCAATTGTGAATGAGCATGGGATCATGAATGAACACAAAATGTCGAAAGGTCAGCAAAAGTCCCAACAGTATCATTCTCTGAGGAAATACAAACTGACCACATCCGCCTCTGGCTCCACTGCCAGCAGTTTATCAAATATTCCAGACACTAGTAGTAGTGGATTGTATATTGTAGCAGATACCTGGTGTACACTCTTGCATGATTTATAGAAGTGCTACAATCCGGGAAAGCACATGTACCCATGTAGCATATCCAGCTGCAGGGATGTGGAGATCACTGGCAACCACGTGGGACCACACACAGCACAGCACATCCACTGTCATGTTAAACCCATCCTTGACATCCAGTAGTTCATATGCAGTACATTTAGTGTGTGTGTGTGTGTGTGTGTGTGTGTGTGTGTGTGTGTGAAATAATGTAGTATTGCATGACTAAAGCACAGAGGGAGACAGAGCAGGTCATGTGTAATGGACATCTTTTGTGGATAGTGACAAAAATGTCCAACTAGCAAGAACTACTCTCGATGGCGTTGATGTCAGTGGGGAAATTTAATGAATGACTCAAGGCACTTTCTTCCAGTAAAATGTGATTACCATCTCATAAATGCTGTATCTTGATAAAAAGAGTTCTCTGGGCGCTGCTCATTGAGTTGAGAACAGTTTTATCCTCTGTAACAAGAAGCCTGAAATCAGACACAAGAATTTCCTCATGAAACTCTCCACATAAATTGGTTCACTAACCAGAACATTTTTTCATAACCAGGCGAATACCAAAACAGGCTGAAGGATTGAGTTGGGTTTAATAAACTCAGTTTTGCTCTATTGTTCTTTTACACTTGACAAGAAGGTTTATTCAAGTAAAAGTATCACAATTTAAAGATATTGCTAAAATTCCTGAAATTATATTTTTACTTGCAGAGTAAGCAACAGAATGTTTGTAAGACCCTATACAGACCTGGTAGATCTGTTCTGAGATATATGATCGCAAGCGCCAAACTGTGTTTGACCCGCTACAGTGTAAACACGTTTTTACACATTCCAGTGTCCAACCTCTTGTTTGTTTTCAACCACAATAACAACCCTGACCATAATGAATAAAGATACTTTTCTTAAATTAGAATAATCTTTCTCCACAACCGTGTGCATTAATACACTCAATCCATCTCTTTCTTGCACAGGATACACAGACAGAAACACACATACACACAGTGTCATCAGACACACTCAGACTTGGTAAAGACAACATCATTTGGTTTTCATGAACACAAATGACGTATATGATTGTTAGCATATAGAGCAGGGAAGTGAGAACAGATCAGTGGTCACAGGAGACATATTTTCAGGCCAGTTGTGAACAGACAAGCCTAGTACTGACCATTAGTGATCAGATTTCTCGGGATGGATGTTAATACCAGGTCTAAGCAGGGCCATTTAAAGCTGTTCAGGGACACATGTAGTCACTTTCCTTAAGCTCTGTAAAAGTAATGCTTGGTTCATGAAGAGCAGAGAAGTGAGATCTGATCTTAAGCATTCACAGGAGACACCAGATTTGAACGTGACCTTAAGTAGCAAAACTAGAAGTTAGATATGAGTTTTATTACAGGGTAGTATTTTACTTGTTAGCTTATTTTTTGTTGCCTTATTCTGATGAGTTATGAAATCTTGTAAAAACATTTTTAGAAGATTGATTAAATTAAATCAAATATCATTTGACTGAAAGGTAACTAGTGACTGGAACTGTCAGGTAAATGTAGTGCTTTAAAAAGTACAATATTTCCTCTGAAATAGAGTGAAGTCAAAAGTAGTATACCATTCAAATACTCAAAGTATATAAACATCCAAATTAGGATTGGCTGATTCCACCTTCTTCACCTGTTTTCTTTTGGGGGGGAGGGGCAACATTTAGATTTTATTTGCAAATACAATGGTCGGCATCAGAGAATTCCTTCAACTGTATAATTGAACCTACGAATTGGCACTCTTCATATATTATATTATAAGATATTGTATATTTTCATACTCTTTCTGGACCCGCTACTGTAGCTGTTGATTTGTTTGTAGACTCCTCCACATTATTCACACTGATCACCACTTAATGATCGATGCCTTTCTTAAATGAGTAAAATCTTTCTTCAAAGCTGCATGCATTCAATCTTGTATTCATCCCCTCCTGACTTTTACATTAGTGCCCAACCCTAACCGTACTTGTACTTAAACAAATTCATCACTGACTTGTTGATTTTCTATTTGCTCCAATAGTCTCCATCGACTCCATTCGTGAGGTTTGTGAGGGTAAACAGTCCGAAATCTTCCAGCGCTACGCAGAAGGCACCTTCGACCCCAACTGCTGCTTCAGCCTGTACTACGGAGAACATGTGGAATCTCTGGACCTGGTGTCTGGCACTGGAGAGGAGGCGAGAACCTGGATCACAGGCCTGAAATATCTCATGGCAGGCATCAGTGATGAGGACAGCCTGGCCAAAAGACAGCGCACTCGTGACCAATATCCTTCATTTACTTATTTACACAGGGAGCAGGTTGCCTAATTAATGGCCTGGTGATTATAGAGTCCAACTTTATCCATTGAATAATAAAGAAAACTGTTATTACCATTTGAGGGTTTAGCAAATTGAGATAAAGTCCAACCCATGATATGTAGAATAGTAATATTATTCTTTACATTGACACTCATGTGCTTTGAGGGAAAAAATCAAAGAGCAAATGTACTGAATCTTTTTGTCAACTCTCCTTAACCCACCATGGCATCACATGGCTGAAGCAGACCTTCACTGAGGCCGATAAGAATGGCGATGGCAGCTTAAGCATCGGCGAGGTCCTGCAACTCCTGCACAAACTCAACGTCAATCTCCCTCGACAGAAGGTCAAGCAGATGTTTAAGGTACAAAAACAACAAGGCCAGAAGCACATCAAGCACAAACACAATATCACTCAGGTAGGGCTGCAACAATTCTTTAACCGAAATGGCTTTCAAAACTTCCGCAGTTTCGATTAATGATACACTAAAACAAAAAACGGGACAGGTCTCCCTGCCCAGTCCCACAAGCTGCCACAGCAGCAGGTGCAGCCTGTTGCATGTGTGCATATGTGTCCAATCACACTCCAATCCAATCTCAGCCCAGCTTAATCAGAAGTGACAAGTAGCTTCAGAGCAATGAGTTTGAAGGTCGGAGAGGATCGTCTGTTTGTTCGGGAGCAGACGCCTCATCTCTGAAGTCGGAGTCAGGAGGAAATCAACAGGTGGATGTTTATTATCTGTGGAGTTTCCCTGGAGATCCCTGTTTCTTTTGGGGCTTGAACTGAATTATGTTGGGCTTGTGGGGGAGACTGTAACTGAATTTATAAATATATGGATTGAACTCTCGACATTGAGGCGGTGGGAGACTCACACACACACATCCTCAGCGCTTTTATATTCCTTGGTTATTTTTTGCTAATGCAGTTAAATGTGAAGTCAAGTCCAACATGTTCTTTGGTGTTCTTCTATTTACACTTCAAAGGTGGACGTGTATTTGTTTCTTTGCATTGGCTTTGGATGCAATTTCTGCATGAAAAAAAAGCTTTGCTTCTTACACCTTATGCTTTCTGGACACATTTTCACTTGTTCCGGTTCTCACACTGTAGTAAAGGAGATTTTGGAAAAGCTCTGTTTTTGGGGAGGAAGCGATGCATGAGCGATCTGTGGAAAAGTGGAACTTCCTTTAGGCTCTTGTTTAGAACATGTAGATCATACATATTCAATTTTAATGACCATGATTGGTCTTTCAGATTTTGGGAGAAACTCGAGAGTCTACAGCTTAAGTCACCTCACTACTCACTATGGCCGAAGGCTACCTTAAACCCTCATTGCTGATTCATGATCAAAGTACTACTTTTAAAAAATAAAACTTAAGGCGCTATTTGCCCGAGTACAGTGTTGTCCAGCTCATTAAGTGAGTAAATTGGCTTATCAGGCTTATCAGTTGAGATTGCAGTAGGTCCTGTGAATTAACAGTCAAGACACTGACTGATTGTGATTGCTTCAGGTGTTAAGGCCGGCGCATGCTTCTGCGTTTTCACGGGCCCGCAAGCGCAAGAGCCCTTCCTGGCCCCTTACGTGCCCCTTACGTGCTTATGTATCCCTTCTTACGTGCTTGCGTGCGTCGCCCAATTTTTCTAACTAGACGGCAAAGCTACGCGAGCCTCCGGCAGCCCGCAAGGCTGTGATTGGTCTGATAACTACATCCTTTCCGGAGTCTGTTTCCGGTTTCATTCCCCATAATACCGGCAGAAACAACGGAAGATTTAGAAGAACGAATATGGACCAAATAGAAGAGCGTTTGGCAGAAGGGATCCGAAAATATGACCACTTGGATAACCTGTCACTGACTGGCGGATTTGTCCGCCAGAAAAGGCTATGAGAAGCCGCCGTGGCGATGTAAATAAACAGTTGACGAAGAAGAAAAAAGGCGTCTTCGACGAAACATGTTACTCCGCCTAGTGTTCTGGCGGGGAATTGCTTTGTAAGAGGCGCAACGCTTGGGGAAGCTTGGGGAAGCATGAATGACAAAGAGTCCTGCGACACAGCGGCGTGAAAAGCCGCCGACGCAGTTGCAGAAGCATGCACCGGCCTTGCTAGCACACAGCAAAGCCACTGACTCTGTTACACACCACAGGGATTATCACTCTGCCAACTTGACTGTGTTGCTCTAGTCCTCCATCCATAAAGTAGCTAGCCTGTTTGTCAACACTAAGTCCAGTGGACTGTTGACGGTCACCCATATGGTGCTGCTGGGTCACAGATGGCCTCTGGTGTAATGCAGGATAAAAACACAAGGGACTGATCGTGTGTGTGTGTGTGTGTGTGTGTGTGTGTCTGTGTGTTGGGGGGGGGGGGGGAGAGGAACAATCTCTCTGCTAGTTTCTTGGCTTAACCTACTTAGTGAAGAGGAAAAACCTGTGGACCTGACCTCTTACCCTGTCTGATGAGTCTTTACTAGTGGTGTTAATAATTGAATCGCACTGCTGTCCATGCCTGTATCTGTATTTTAATGAGGATGAATTACTACTCAATATTAATATTGAATTTCAAATATTTTGTCAAATGCAAATAATAGTAACAGTTTTCTGTATGAAAAAACACAATAGTAATCTATTAATCACACCACAACAGTCAACAAAACTCTGCATTTATTGCATTGTTGCTGTATATATGTAAACTGGTTACTGTTTTTTGTAAGGACACAGTAAGAATATAAAGATTTTGTACAATTACTGTGAAATAAGTACGAAAAATTTGTTCTTTCAGCAGAATAAAAAATATTTTTTATGACATCCTCCATAGTTCAAGATTAATCAAATCAGTGATGATTAAAGATCTGTAGCTATACCTGGCTAGTTAAAAATGTTTTCATAACTAGCAACACTCAATGCAATGCAGCTACAAGATTGAAATCGTTTTCCACATGAGAAAAAAAATAATGAGCAAAACCTATAAATGAGCAAAACACAAATGATGGGATCATCTTAGTATAGCATAGGGAGAAAGATGGATTAGTTTAATCCCAGGGGGAAATTAGAGTTTCACAGCAATCAAGTGACATAAATCATGAACAGATGAGATGGGAAGAAAGGTAATTGACTGACAAAAAGACAAATAATAGAATAAAACACAAACAAAACAGAAACTGGAAAGATAATAACCCTTTCAAGATTTATTGAATTCTATTCACGCCCTAATGTCCCTGTAAATTAATAATGCAATTCAAGTACTGCAGGTATTGCTGTATGTTGTACAGTAAGGTGGCAGCTTTTCTTTGCATATTAAATAAAATAAACTAGCTGAAAGACAGCAGAGATGGATGGCTCAATGGAAGTTTAGTGGTTATCAGATCAGTTCAGTGAAAAACTAAATAAAAGCATCAGACATTGATACTCAACAACCCATAACAAAGCACACATTTATTATCACAAAAAGTATTCCTGTTGAAAACCATATCCCAAGGATGTGCCTATGCCTATCTCCAGTTCATCACAATAATACTGGGTTGACTGCTTGTGGGGGAGACTGAAACTGAATTTATAAATATACTGGTTGAACTCTGGACATTGAGCCACACACGCACACACACACACACAAACACAAACATCCTCATCGCTTTCCTATTCTTTGGTTATTTTTTGCTAATGTAGTTTAATGTGAAGTCAAGTCCAACATGTTCTTTAGTGTTCTTCTCTTTACACTTCAAATGGTGGACGTGTATTTGTTTCTTTGCATTGGCTTGGATGTAATTTCTCGAGGGAAAAAAAAGCTTTGCATCTTACATCTTTTGCTTTCTGGTCAAATTTTCAGTTGTTCCGGTTCACACTCTGTAGTAAAGGACATTTTTTAAAGGACAGGAATGTTAGAAAAATACTAACATTCTCTAACCTGGACTAAGCATCACAGGATTTTGAGGTTTGTGATTTACCTATAACCCAGGGGTGTCCAAACTTTTCTTCCCGAGGGCCACATACAGAAAAAAATTTGAAGGTCTGGGCCACTCACGCCGCCACGTCCCCCTGCCCTGGAACGGAATGCAGTGCACCTCAATCGGGTCGCTTAGGGCGGGGGGCGTGGCGGCGTTCTGAGGGTACAGCTGGCAGGTCAGGGGTGAGTTGGTTGCCACCTAGTGTCAAAACTGAGAAGTACAATACAGTGGGCCATAGCCCATTACATTACAATTCATTTAGCTGACGCTTTTATCCAAAGCGATTTACAATCAGTGCATTCAAGGGTAGGGGAGAGTGGGGTAATGTGAGACACCCCCTGTATCTAGGCAACAGAACACATTTGTGGTCATGTGATCATTATTTTTTCAACCCCTCCCATTCCACCCTTGCCATGAAGGAGAAGTTGGTGCTGGTGCTGTGGTTAGAATGTTTTTTCACAAAGTAAATTTTCTTGCTTTGAACTTAATCAACTGTTGTGTACAAAAAAATTGATCCAGGTAGAAAAACTTTTATCATACATGTTGATGAACTTCGAACATATAAAACCATGTAATTGATGCTAGCTGAAGATTAGCCTGAATTGCTTAGAGATGTTGTTTTTTCTAAAATGATGGCTGTGGGGTAAAGTGAGAAAAATGCTCTTGGGTAAAGTGAGACATGTAGCACAAGTTAAGTTTTGTCTTAAACATATTTTAGTGTAATTTTACATTACATATGTTTTATTTTTAATGCCATAAACATTGTAGAAAAGCCATCATGCCAAGAAACTACACCAGGAAGACAACATGGGGCCAAGCACCACTCCCGGAGATGGAGAGTGTAGCCGCTGAGGTCATGCAAGGAAAGAAGTCCTTAAGAAAAGCTGGAAGGGATAGAAATATTGACAAGATAACCCTCAAAAGATTCATAAAGAAAAATGGGAAAGGGGAAGTAAAATCAGTAGCCTGGGGTGCAGTAGCTGAGGTAAAGAGAATATTCACAGATGAGATGGAGGAGGAGCTTGCCAAACACTTGAAACAACTAGCTGACCAGCTCCATGGCCTTGCTCCAGTGAACTAGCATTTGAATACGCAGAGAAAAACAATATCCCTGTCCCTGCCAATTGGACAGAGAAACAATGTGCAGGTAAGCTAGGGTGTGCAAGAGATCACATTAATCAAAATAATCATAAATGTGCTTAATTTACCTATTACAACATGTGTTGTTATGGTAGTTTTAAAGTGGAAAAAGTAAGTGAATCAATTTACCCCCTTGATTTCTCTGGTCTCTCCGTAGCCGGGGTAAAGTGAGAAACAAGACCACTTTTTAAAAAACAATCATATTTTCACTGCCCTTTGTCCTGAAGACATTCTGATCATTTCCATTGCTAGGAAACATCCTGAATTAATGGGAAATGTGTACATTTGACTGATTTTAGCTCGCCTAGAGGGGAGCAAATGTAAAAAATGAGTGAAAAACTGAGTGACTGATGGGTTGAGTAAACCTGAAAATACTTTGCTTTTCCATCTACATAAAACCCATGTCTACATTTTCGACATTTAAACAAGCTCCTTAAGAGCTTATTTTCCTCTGCTATTCACTGAGTGTCTGGGCAGTCAGAGAGCAACTTCTCCAGGCATTTACTTTTGATGGGAAGCCAAGTGGACACAATCGGTGCTCTGGGGTTAGCTAGAAAGAAAGACTAAGTTATAGTTGTTTCAGAACTGTTCAACGATTAAGCAAAGTGGAGTTCAGCCAAATAGTTATGTAATAAACAGCAGAGTTATTCAGTAACTAATGCAAATCAGGTTTGGTTTAACAGAATTTGAAAAAACTGACTAACTAGATTTGCATCTACTTAATCAGTTTTAATCTTGATTTGATTTGTCCTTGATTTCTTCCTCTACCCAAATATAAGGCACATAATTACATAGCTTGTGATCATAACCATTGAAGATCATTAGCAATCTCAAAGTTGGCAAGTAGACCTTGAGTTAGCATGTTGTCTCACACATTTATCCCCAGGTGAATACAAAATTGTATGCAAATCTAAACCAGTCTGAGTCTACAGCCATCATAACTTCTCTAAAGCCAAACTTACACAGTACACTAAGAATGCTGGCGTACTTTTAATGGTGTCAAATCCTTAAAATACCAGGGGCCTTACGACAAATTTAATGATATAATAAAGACACTTAATGACATTTCCCACAACTTTACCATCATCAGTGGTAGCTAACATCAATATTTAAATCGGTGTTGAAGCCTGTTACTAATCTGAGCCAGTGTCTTATTCATGAGAATCTTCTGTTGAGGATTTGCTGGTCTAGTGTCTTTGTTGTCTTTATTTCCCATTAATAGATTTTGGCTGTGCAGGAATACAGCTTATAGACACTGAAGAGATACCAAACAAATATGACTGTTATTCAATAAGAATGACTGACCAAAAGTTTGCAGATGCAACAGAATTTGTGTCATTGTCTCAAGTTGACTGGTAACTTAAATGAAGACCTAAGATTTAATATTTTCTTACCGATTAAAGCCTAGCTTGTTTTGCCACTATATAATCCCTCATTGCACAGTAGGACTGTATCAAAATATCATTTTAAAATCTAAAATTCATGAAAACTATATCGTGAATGGTTTATTTTATGATGACCAGACTGCAGAATATCTAACTGATAGAATTTGATGCGTAGACAGGATCATTCATGTATTGCCATCATTAAGTTTGAGAAGATTTGTGAGAAGTCCAACAATTAAAATCAATCAATCAATCAAACTTTATTTGTATAGCCCATATTCACAAATCACAATTCGTCTCGAAGGGCTTTAACATTGGTGTGACATCCTCTGTCCTTAACCCTCAGCAAGAGTAAGGAAAAACTACTAAAAACTTTTTTAACAGGGTAAAAATACGTAGAAACCTCAGAGAGAGCCACATGTGAGGGATCCCTCTCCCAGGACGGACAGAAGTGCAATAGCTGCCACGTGCAGGAAAACATCAAGATTAAAGTTTTTAGCAGCATTGATGAGGGTAAACATTTTGAAGAATAACTTCAATACTATATGTCAAGCAGTCCTGCTGCAATCATAGTCTATGGTCAGCATCCAGCAAGATCATGATCCACCATCCTGATCAGATCCACTATAGTCCACAGTCATTGTCCACTGCCGCTTATTAGGATCCATCATCAGCCGCGGCGTCGGACATGGTCCAACACCATTATATGATGACAACCCGACACAGGATCCGCCATTACCACTACGATCAGCCCGCACGATATAGAATCCGCCATACTGGATCCACCATTGCGACCTCTGATGCGCGATCCACAAATCGTAATCCATGGTGCGGCCACAGCGGGCCCGGATCTGCGGGCAGAAAGCAAAGGGACTCTGGGAAGGGGTCAAGTCAGTAACATGTACTGATGAGATATGACTTACTTTGATGTGATAGGGATGGAGAAGAGGAAGGAGAAGCTGGAAAGAGAAGCTTGGTGTGTCATGCGTCATAAATTCCCTTTGCGTCTTAGCGTCATCAGGGTTTTTTGCCTTGCCAGGCTGAACTTGGGTGTACACTGAGGCTCAAGGTAAATCTGACTGGCTACTGGTTTGTATGGTAGTACGATGAAAATCATGTGGCCCACTCAGTAGATCAGACATCAATACTGCTATGCCTTTTTAAACTAAACGCTTCCTATTTTAGAACATAGGTTTAGTAACGTTTTGCCCCACTAATTATTTCTAACTATAAGCTTTGTCAAAAAGGAAGGTTTTAAGCCTACTCTTAAACGAACAGATGGTGTCTGCCTCCCAAACTGAAAGTGAGAGATTGTTCCACAGGAGAGGGGCTTGATGGCTAAAAGCTCTGGCTCCTACTCAACTTTTAGAGACTTTAGGGACGACAAGTAGGCCTGAATTCTGGGAGCGGAGTGCTCTAGTGGGTTGATGGGTACTAACAGCTCTTTAATGTAAAATGGCGCCATATTATTCAGGGCCTTAAAGGTGAGGAGGAGAATTTTAAATTTAAAAAGGCTGTCCTAGAAATTTAACCTGATGATAATGACAGATTGATTGTATTAAGTAACAAACTCTCAATTAGGGGCAGAATTTCTTTAAGTAATTTTGTAGGAATGGGATCTAAGATACAGGTTGTTGGTTTAGAACCTGAGATAATGTTGGTTAACTGATCACGGGTGATCAGAGAGAAACTGTCTAAATAATGGGTAGGATTCTCAGCCGTTTCTGAGATCTCTGTTGTTGGGAGGGTATTAGTGCCAATTGAGGGCAGGAGATGGTTGATTTTATTTCTAATAGTTAGAATTTTATCATTGAAAAAGGTCATAAAGATATTGCTATTTAGGGATCGAGGAACACTGGGTTCGGTGGAGGTGTGACTCTCTGTCAGCCTCGGGTTGTAGGGTTGTTTTTGTTTTCTTCTATTAGTTTTATAATAAGTCTGAGATTTTCAACACGGTTGCTGGAGCGCCACTTCTTTTCTAGTTTTCTTGATAATGTTAACTCATTTGTCTGGGAATTATACCACGGAGCTAATTTACTATGTTTGACATTTTTCTTTTTTAGAGGTTATTGAGTCTAATGTGACTCGTAATGAGTCTGCAGAGCTATGGACAAGATGATCGATCTCAATGGAGCTCGGGTTTTTAAAGAATTTGTTGTTTATATTGACGGGTTTAAATGTAATTGGAGTTATTTCCTTAAATTTAGCTACAGCACTATCAGGTAGACATCTAGAAAATGAGTTTTTTATTAGTGGCATATATTCAGTTCTTGAAAAATCAAAGGTTATTAAATTATGGTCTGATAGAACTGGGTTGCGCGGAAGTACTGTTAAATGTTCAGCGTTCTGAGGGACAGCTGGCAAGTCAGGGCTGAGAAGTGCAATACAGTGGGCCATAGTCCATTATATTACATTTCTTTTCATTTAGTTGATGCTATTATCCAAATCGACTTACAATAAAGGCCGGCGCATGGTTCTGCAACTGCGGCTGCAACTTTTCACGCAGTTGTGTCGATGGACTCGTTTTAATTTATGGTTCTCCAAGGGTTGCGCGTGTTGCAAAGCAATTCACCGCGAGCACTAGGTGGAGTAACGCTTTTTGTCGAAGACGACCTTAGAGATCCCTTCTTTGTGTGTGGAAGTCGTCGTCGACTGTTTATTACTTTAATACTTTTACTGGAGGACAAATTTGTCCCTTATCTTTTTCCACTGCTTCGTACACTCGTCGACCTGCAAACCGTTAGCCGAGATGTCCTTCCAGGAATTGCAGGCCATCTGCATGTCCTTGTATTCCGTCAATGACGGGTTATACAAGTGGTCATACTTTCGGACCTTGTCATGGGAATTTCTCAATAGTCAAGCACAAGTCATTACAATGTCTTTCTGGAAGTTTATTCTACATCTGCAGATGGGCATCAATGTACAAGACCATGGAATAGATTTCATACAATGAGCAATGACATACAAGAAAAGCAGCACTTTATACATCTCCAAGCCCCTCCTAGAGAGGAGACAAATGTTATCGGTCAACCTCTTTCATGTTAAGCAATAGGTGACCAGTATCCTGTCACCTACTCTTTCCCAGACCCTTGGAATGTAACATCTGTTTTTCAAGATCCCTTTCCCAATGTTTACAACCACAAATCCCCTGTTCTGTTAAGTCTTTGTTCGGTGACCCTGTCAGTGAGGAAGTCATATAACAGGTTTGAGTGCCACCCTGACCTCTCAGGGATAATTTGTCATCTTTCGAAACATCAAAGTAGTTCCTCATATCAATCATTGCCCTAATAGTAAAATTTCTATCACAGACCTCTTCTGCCAAACGCTCTTCTATTTGGTCCATATTCTTTCTTCTTAATCTTCCGTTGTTTCTGCCGGTATTATGAGGCATGAAACTGGAAATGTGACTCCGGAAAGGATGCAGTTAGCGGACCAATCACAGCCTTGAGGGCTGCGTGAGGCTTGCGTAGCTTTGTCGTACAGTTACAAAAATTGGGCAACGCACGCAAGCACGCAAGAAGTTGTACGCAAGCACACAAGAGGCACGCAAGGGGCTCTTGTGTGCTGGCGTACCCCTTCTTGCATGTCTCTGAAAATGCAGAAGCATGCGCCGGCCTTAAGCGCATCAACCCCGAGGTACAAACCCAGAACAACAAGAATCAAGAAAGTAAAACTTTTTTTTTTTTTTATATTATATTTTAAGAAATTGATGCAGGCCAATAAAAAATGGTTGGCGGGCCGCAGTTGGCCAAACTATGGCCCGCGGGCCATAGTTTGGACACCCCTGATTTAGACTGACATATTCATCAGGATGCAGCCAAGTCTCAGTGAGGGACAATAAATCTATGTCGTAATCTGAGACTAGTTAATTAACTAAAATAGCCTTAGTTGACAGTGATCTAATGTTTAAAAGACCACATTTAAAAGTCTTAGTTTCCTGTGTTGTTTCAGAGGTTGTTTTAATTTGTATTAGATTTTTGTATGGAGTTCTCGCTCTGTTATTGATTAATTTCAATAATTGAATCGGACGGTGGACAGACACAATCTCTATTGGGTTGTGTGACTGATCCAGAGGGAGCGCAGAGAAGTGTTTAGCACTGCAGCTCTGCTTCCTGGTCCCAACTCAATAAGTGAGGTGATTTGATAATACCTCACTTATCAAATCAGCGAGGTATTTGATAAGTTGGGCCCTGCTGCTAAAATGTGTGCACTTTAAAGGGATATGTGTTCTTAGCAGAACAATGATACATTTATGTTTAGTTAATAAAAATCTGACCAAAGGACACAATATAAAAGGAAAATGGTAATGGTTCCAAGATTGATCCTAGATGTTTTTTTATTTATATATTTCTAGTCTTGATGACCACTCAAAGCTCTTTACAGTTTTCACATTCAGCCATTCACACACATGTTTTTTTCGTGCCCATGTGGTTCACAGCAGAATAGACAGAGAAATGTTTTGTTTGCCGCAATTTCACTGTTTATTTGTCCAACATGTAAGTAACATTAATGTTTGCAACACTTCCTGTAGCCTAAAATAAAAGCACCCCATAGTTTCTCTTGACTAAATCCAATGAGAATCACTGAGATTAGATTTTTTTTGCAGGTTCTCCAGCAGAGGTTTTGTTCAATGTGGATACTTGCATATATAGACCTGGACAAAAAGCTTTGAAGAAAGCAGAAACTGCCATGCTTTTAGATTTATGAATCCATAGCTGTTGAGTTAAGAATGCAGAATACATGCTTAGTAGCAACTTAAGTTCCTAGATTCATTCATAATGAATAGGAATAAATAGAATTTGATATGTTTTAGTTTTTTGTTCTTTTCCAAAAAACAAAACACAGCCCTCCAGCTCTGCTGCTGTTATGTTTTCCTCCTAGGGCAATGATGTGTCCTGAATAAGAAGGTTGCTTTGGAAAGAATACTTTCACCTAAAGAATGAATGAAGATGCTAGTTAACAGGTGCTGTGTTTTTATACGGTTTCATCTTGTCATTGTGATTTTTATAGTAACAAAATATAACCTAAAAATAATAATATTCACCTCAGTAGGTGTCAACCAAATGTGTCAACCAAATGTTCCAAATTCAATAGAATTTAAACCATGCCAAATTCAATTCAGTGTTCACATAAATTACCATTATTTTCACGTCATGGCAGGCCACGGCCCCAAAGTTGTCCTTTGTACATAGATTCCATTAAATTCCTGGTGATTTACTTTATGGGCAAAGCCTTTGCTTTAAAGGCCAAAATTATGAAATGATTTGTTATTGGGAAGGTAGGTAACTCTACAAGCTAGGGATCCAATACAACACTTAATTTATCAGAGAACTCAGAGATGCATCTCTTCCCAAAAGCATGGTGAAACTAAATTAAACTGCCATCAAGACATTTTAATTTGACTATCTTTATTAAAGTAAAACCATGCTCAAATTATCTGTACAGAAATCCACATTCAAAGAATAAAGTCCCTTTAGAATCGTATTTACCTGCTGTCAAAAACAAAACTCATTTTAGATCTACAATAGTTTTTATAAAGGCCAGTGTGAACTGAGCTGCTCAGATGGCCAAGATCTGAATAGCACAGACGTCATCGCCCTACAGTGAGTGGCTGCCTCCGGTGCTGCTTGGCATATGGAGCCGCTCACAGACGGCCTCGTTCAACTTAGGCAAGGATTTCACGGGTCACGGTGTGACATACTGCAGTGGTCTAGTTAACCTTGTTCTAGTACACAACCAGAGTGTAGCAATCTGTGTGTGTTTTAAGCTCATTACCTGTCTAAAACCACACCCATGTAAAGATCATGGTTAAAATCTAATCTCAAAACTAGTGAATTCAATGACAATGTTGTAAAAATATCATAATTTGTGATTGTGAATTTGTAAGATGTTAATAAGAAATAAGCCTTGTCTAAAAAAGTGGACATATAATTAAATACAATTTCAGTGACATAAAGAAAAGTACAGAATGTTTTCAATTCTAATCTTAAAGTAGAAATTTAACATCACAGAGTACATATTACTAATTTCTAATAAAGTACTGTTTCCCACAGAATCAATTGAATCTATGGTGTTCACAATGGTGCATGTGGAAAAAGGTCAGTCACGTGCAATAGATTCCGAGTGACAGGTACAAAGACTAAAGAGTGAAAGTTCTAAAGTGAAAGATGGAGCTGCATTGTGGCCACAAACTGCAGCTGAAGCTGGGAGATCTAATCCCCATGCCAGACTGGCTGTGGAACGCCTTCCTCTTCATTTCCGCGCCTATGTTAACAGATTCCACTTCTAGAGATTCCAGGTCATGCAGATTTTTTTCTGGGCTCCGCTCGCAGTTCACATGAGAGTAGACACAGCAAATTATCTTTCCGCACAAAACAATCTGTCCAATAAATGTTTGTACACTTCCTGAAGCGTACCCACTTCAAAATAAAAGCTGATCGATACTTTTATTAATGAGTTAAGTCTTTCTTCAGAGCAGCGCGCATTCATCAGCCGCTTGCTCGCGCTTTTCTTTTGCGCTCTCTCTCACACACACACACACACACACACACACACACACAAACACAGCGTGTGATTAGGTACAGCCTGGTAAACTTAGTATATGCATGGAGCTGGAGGAGATGGTGGTGTGCTCGGTTTGGTTTGACACTGTTTGTGCAGCGAGAATGAGTCTCAAGAGAGGATGTAAATTACTGACAGAGCTGCTAAATACTGTATAAAATAGTGTAGACCATCCATGGTCTACACATGGATGAAAAAAAAACACATTAACACTATAAGAGGACTTAGTGGAGCTGTGCATGGCTCCCTGGTGTCTGTCCCGGCCTTGGTAGGGCTGTAGCCGGGCTGTGTGCCATCTCCCGGCTGTGGAGCTGCCCGTGGTGTCTGCGTCCGTAGCCAGTGATGTTATCGCATGTTAATTTTTACATATAATTTTTAAACGGATACAGTATAACAGAATGTATCTCCCCATAAAACAGTCCACCCTGAATAAACTGCAATTCATGTTGTAGTTTGTGTTTTTGTTGAATGTCTTGAATTTTAAATTATAGCTTTGCTCAGAAGATGAACCAAACTAAATCTGTCTCTTCTACCTGGTGTCTAGGAGGCTGACACAGATGACAACCAGGGGACACTTGGCTTTGAGGAGTTCTGCTCCTTCTACAAGATGATGTCAACCCGCAGGGACCTGTACCTCCTCCTGCTCACCTACAGCAATCACAAAGACCACCTCAACACCGATGACCTGGCCCGCTACCTGGAGACTGAGCAAAAGGTACACAGTGCGTGTGCATTTTTCTTATTCAGTGTCTTGTCAGACCGCTAGAAGTGACTCCACTGATTTAACATTGTGCTCCTTCAAAAGTGAATCAAAATCGATGCACCACCGTTATCTTTGTTTGTATTCCTTGTCAAAACCTTTAACCGACATTACCCATGATGCAACTGGCAGTTTAGTTTGAGAGGTAGGTAGGTGTGTTGTTTCAGCCTTCAAGAGATGTAGCCTAAGCGGGGATCACTCATCACTGGAAGCAGTATCCACTGGTACACAGAATGAGGTTCTGTGATGGGACATGATGGGAAATGTATTGTTGTTAATGTTCATTTCTACTGCATTATTTTTACAACCTACACTTAATTTGGATCAGCGGCCGAGTGGGCCTATAAAATCTGTAGTTGCTTGTCTGCTGAATTCTGACCTTGTATGTAGAGACAATGGTGATGTAGTGTGCCATCAGTCTGATGTTAATCTGTAGGGGTCCTTAAAATTAGAACAATGTAAGCATACACTATACCCCACATGGAAGGAATAGGTTTTTATCAAGTGTGTTTAATCCATTTTCAAACAGGATGTCAAAGCAGTTTCTGGTTTCACCTCCCAAAGACCAGATAACTAATAGACCGTATCTGGCAATATGCTGCAACCAAAGGCACTGAATTGATTGAGGCACTATTATTGGTGAAGAAACTGCTTCAAAAAATATCTGTGAGATATATTTGTCTCTGACATTATTATACACCCAAATGTTGATATTCCAGTTGTTGTCCAGATTTATCAAATAAATCTTTCAGTTGTGGATGTATATTGCACAAGGTACTAAAAAGGTGCTTTCTGAAAAGTGAACCTGAGATAGGAGAGGACAAAAGATAAACAATACTGACATTGAGCGCATTGATATAAATTATACCATTGCCAGGAAAAGAAAAAAAACGGCTAATGATCAAAACATTTTTATAAAAACGTTTGTGCTCCTATGGCCAATTATGTCTCCACCAGGGTATTTGAATGTTCTGATAGTAATATTTCAAAAAGTAAAGGCTCTATTTGGATTGCCTGATATTAGCTCCACTCAGAGGTTTACTCGTTTTTTAGTTATATCCAGTGTTTTAGTTCTGGTGCTGTGAATGAGACCGTTTTATTCCTCCTGGTATTGTAAAGTGGGTTCTTTAACATGATGCCAAGATGGGTTGCTACAAACCGTTGGCATCTGTTTCTTTGTACACAAAATATAAAAATAAGACCATGCGTTTGTTTGACTGTTGTTATCAACTACATATCTTACTGTATTTCTCAACACTCAACAGCCAGGGTCTGTTCGCACACAGCCCAAAGTAAACTGTGTTCCCAAAGCTGAAGGTTTGGTTTCAGTGGTGCAGAGCAAACAATGAAGTTAATTGGCCATCACTTTTCCATCGACTAATGACAGCATGGCAACGTTCAAATGATAAGATCCATTATACATTACTATCTTTAAGGCTTACACACAAGTACTAAATTGTGAAAAAAAAGCTGGTATTGAGTCAAGACAGCAACTTTGGTAATACACCCTCAAGCCTGTTAAAGGCCTGTCAAAAATGATTGTGGGGTTGTAAGTGGACACGATTTTGCTCTGATGGCTGACATGGTGGAACAACTAGTTTAACAGCAGGGTCATTCCATGCTGATTGCTCTTTAGACATTCATTTTCTACTTTATTTGGTTTATGACCAAATCATTTAAAAACTAATGACATAAGCATCATCCTCAGCTGTACATTAGGCAAATGAGCAAATGTTAGCCTGCCATCATGCAAAAACAAAGTTGCTTTCAGTCGGTAATGACCTCTGCAGAACCCCCTGTAGATGACAGACTGAATGCGAGAACGCTAATGCCTAATACGTTTCTACCAAGCGACAGATGCAACAATGGAAAAAAAAAACTTGAATGCAATTTGCACACAATTCAATAAGTTATTGAACATGTCACTATTAGATGATTTGGTGTTTGTTCATCGTATTAGCCCAGTTGACTGAAAGGTAAGCGTTGGCATTTAAAGTAATTTAGAGTCGAAGAAAGAAAGAATGTGTGTGTGTGTGTGTGTGTGTGTGTGTGTGTGCATGCAGCACACAGCAACAATGCTTATGGACTTACCACTGCTGAGTATTTGCTCTCCACAGCATTCCCAAGTGTACCCAATTTAACACAGTGTTGGGCACTCACTCTGCTCAGAGCTGCAGAAGTGGGGAGGAGAAACCCTTTCTCTATTATGGAAATAACCCTGAGGGAATGATGTCCCACCATTTCACCGAGCTAAAGCCTTGTTCTCACACTTTAAAGTGTCACACATACACAGTGCAAAGGAGTCCCTGCTGTGGTATGTCACACCCCATTTCAATGATTTACATTAATGGGAATGTGATTGACCAACAGATGGCTTACAAGTGCAGCCACCAGACACACAACTGGATTCTGTTGTCAGGATGGGGAGAGAAATGTCATGTATGGAGTTCAATCGTCATAAATCCCTCCTGATGCCGGCTATTCTTCTGTTGTTAGCACATGCTAAATATTGTAGCTTGACACACATTTCCATACTTTGTAGATGATCAAGGCGACCAAGGACCACTGTCTGGAAATCGTCAATAAATTTGAACCCTGTTCTGAAAACCAGAGAGAAGGCGTTTTGGGAATTGATGGTAAGTCCACTTTGATTTCAAATCGTCATCCAGTTCTCTTGTATTTGCATCTATTTGAACATTGTTCTATTTTCTGGAGAAGTGTTTAATTTGGTCTCTCTACATATTAAATGCTGTTATATGTCGTGCCACAAAGAGTTTCTCATTAGTACAGAATTACAATGTTTGTGTATGTGTTTATGTTAAAAGTGTAGCCGGTCCAATAGGTTGTTGCCAGCTGTCAGTCGGCAACAACTGGACTCATCAATTCTGCTTCGAAAAATCTGATAATTTCCCCTGACAATTTAATTGCAATTCATTAATAAGGGCAGATGCTTTTGTTGAGAGGCACTCACAATAATAGCATGATCACTGGCACAGTGCAGTGTTGTCATACTTCTTTAAGTGTCATTGAAAAGAGTACAATTTGTAAAGTATAGAGAGGTAGTACTGATGGAGTAGAATTAGTACTGTTTGTGTGTAGGTAACAATCAACAAAACCTTTAGTATGTATTCCATAATGATGTAAATTTATGATGTAATTAAAATTAAGGTGGTATGAAGTATAGACAATATCTCTCTACTGCTTCTATAGTAAAACTTATCTTCCCTCACTCCTGTGCTGCAATGCAAATTGAGACACTGCCTTCCTGCTGTTGACACAAATAGAAACATGTGATTGTAAACCTTTATTGAGAATTGAATCCAAATATTTAAAGTTAAGTAATGTTACCTTTTCAGATATTGTTTGTTCTAAGTATATATTAAATTAAAGCTTTAATTATGCAAGGGTCATGATTGAGATCATAGCTTTACATTTAGGATGTTTGCAATGCAAAAACATTCACAATAAATATATTTTAAAATAGCAATAATAACAACACCACCTAAAATATAAAACTGAATAAGGTCTTACCTTGCCAGTTACATTTCAATAAATCTAAAAATGTGGCTGAAATGTTGCAGTTTGAGTCTTTGATGAAAGTTAACATAGAATCATTGTTGGCTTTAAATAGTCTTATTCCATTTTCACACTGGATTCACACATGGGATCAACCCTGCACCTGTGGTAAAGAGCTGTCTGTTTGATCTTTCTTTCAGGTTTTACAAATTACACACGCAGCCCAGCAGGGGACATCTTCAACCCGGAACACTACAATCTGAACCAGGACATGAACCAGCCGTTGTGCAACTACTTCATCGCCTCCTCACACAACACATATCTGATGGGTGACCAGCTGATGTCCCAGTCTCGGGTGGACATGTACGCCTGGGTGCTGCAGGCGGGCTGTCGCTGTGTAGAAGGTCAGCTTAGACATGAGAAACATACAGTGCTTTGCATAAGTATTCACCCCCCTTGGACTTTTTCCCATTATGTACTGTTACTAACTGGAATTCAAATAGACTTAAATAAACTTTTTCCCGTTTGATCAACAAAACATGCATAGTACTTTGGAGGTGCAAAATAAATTTTATTGTGACACAAACAATAATGAGAACAAAAAAGTTGACATCTGTTGGGTGCATAAGTATTCACCCCCCTGTGTCAATACTTGGTAGAACCCCCTTTCGCTGCAATTACAGCTGCAAGTCTTTTGGGGTATGTCTCTACCAGCTTTACACATCTAGAGATGGAAAGGTGTGTCCATTCTTCTTGGCAAAAAAGATGAAGCTCAGTCAGATTGGATGGAGACCGTCTGTGAACCGCAATCTTCAAGTCTTGCCATAGATTCTCTATTGGATTGAGGTCTGGGCTTTGACTGGGCCATTTTAAGACATTAACATTCTTTAATCCAAACCATTCCTTTGTAGCTCTGGCTGTATGTTTAGGGTCATTGTCCTGCTGGAAGATGAACCTCCGCCCCAGTCTCAAGTCTTTTGCAGACTGCATCAGATTTTCTTCAAGGATTTCCCTGTATTTGGCTCCATCCATCTTTCCCTCTATTCTGACCAGTTTCCCTGTACCTGCTGAAGAGAAGCATCCCCACAGCATGATGCTACCACCACCATGTTTCACTGTTGGGATGGTGTGCTCAGGGTGATGGGCAGCGTTGGGTTTTCGCCACACAAACCTTTTTGCATTGAGGCCAAAAAGTTCAATTTTGGTCTCATCTGACCAGAGCACCTTCTTCCACATGTTTGCTGTGTCTCCGCCATGGCTTCTGGCAAACTCCAAACGGGATTTTTTATGGATCCCTTTCAACAATGGCTTTCTTCTTGCCACTCTTCCATAAAGGCCAGATTTGTGGAGTAGACGACTAATAGTTGTCCTGACAGATTTTCCCACCTCAGCTGTGGATCTCTGCAACTCCTCCAGAGTAACCATGGGCCTCCTGGTTGCTTCTCTGATTCATTTTCTCCTTGTCCGACTCTTCAGTTTGGGTGGACGGCCTCCTCTTGGTAGGTTTGCGGTTGTGCCATATTCTTTCCATTTTCTTATGATGGATTTTATGGTGCTCAGAGAGATGTTCAAAGCTCTGGATTTTTTTTTATAACCTAACCCTGCTTTATATTTCTCCACAACTTTATCCCTGACCTGTTTGGTGAGCTCCTTGGTCTTCATGATGCTGTTTGTTCAGTAATGATCTCCAACAAACTCTGAGTCCGTCACAGAACAGGTGTATTTATACTGAGATTAAATTGCAGACAGGTGGACCCTATTTACTAATTATGTGACTTGCAAATGTGACTTGTGAATGCAATTGGTCGCACCAGATCTTTGTTAGGGGTTTCACAGTAAAGGGGGTGAATACATATGCACTCAACACTTTTCAGATTTTTATTTGTAAATAATTGTGAAATCCATGTAATATTTCCCCCCACTTCCAAATGATGCACTATTTTGTGTTGATCCATTACATTAACTCACGATGAAATAAATTTTAATCTGTGGTTATACCATGACAAAATGTAGAAAAGTCCAAAGGTGGTGAATACTTATGCAAGGCACTGTATACACACAAGGTGCATACAGTTCCAGTGTATAGGGTCAGTTTAACAATGGAATAAAGGTAAGAAGCAGTGCTGATATATGATCATAGGTGTGTAGCTCACCAGTTCGGGTGACGTGCAGTATTCTGCCTAATCTTTTTAAATTCTGTTTTGAGTGATGGCCCGAATGTTCTCGGACTTCATGTCACAGAACACTGTTGAACACACACACACACACACACACACACACACACACACACACACACACACACACACACACACAAGTGTAGCCCATGACATGACACCCCCAGTGGTTGAATGGTCCCAGGCTCTATGTTCCTACAGTATTCATTAACGTGTTATTGTGTATTGCAAATTCTTCCTCCATCAGGAGGAAATAGCTACACTCTTTTGCTTTTGTATCTATCTTCATTGTATTGCATTTGTTTAAAATTTGATAATAGTGAAGCTTTGAAATAAAACCATAAAATCATTTAAATACATGTTTAGAGATGTCTTTACGTGCCCAACAATTTAATATAATAAATGTTGGGGTGAGTTAAGAACAGAGGAAAACAGGTTGGGGGATGTCTTGCATTATCTTCTTTAAAAAGGTCACCGCCCACTCCACTGCTGTCTTTGCCCGAGGACTGAGGCCAGCAGAAATCTATGTGCGCTGAGCTCAACGCAACATATATTGCATGTAGGCTTGAATGAAGGTCAGCTGCTGAGAGATTTGTTAAAGCTGCTTGTTTAGTTTTAATTGTGAACAAAGCACAAACTACACAGCCAAAGTGGACATACTGTGTCTTGTAATTAGGTTAAATATCAAAAGCTGTTTTCATGGAAAAGCAGATCTGAAAAAGTCAGATACCTGTTATAGGTCAACTTTAGTGTTTTGCCTTTGTGTAGCAGAAAGTAGTTCTACGACAAAGAGGAAAATGATCTTTGGATACAACACACACAGCCCCTGCTATGATGCTTTAGTTCCTTGTTTGGATGTTCACGTGAGATTTGGCTTTGATAATATCAATATTTTTCAGTTTAGACAGCTTTCTGATCATGTTTTCTTTTCTCTTGTCTACAGTGGACTGTTGGGACGGTCAAGATGGTGAGCCCATTGTCCATCACGGCTACACCCTCACTTCAAAGATTCTCTTCAAAGATGTCATTGAGACCATCAACAAGTACGCCTTCGTCAAGAATGAGTACGTTTACTCACACACACAGTTTCCCTTTTAATATGTTCTAAGTTTTCCTTTCATATGTTTAATTCTATGAATCACATGCTTCCATGGATTAGTCCCATGTTTCATTGTCATACTATAATGATAGCTGTCAAACCATAAAGCATGTGTATGTGTGCAAATAGCTCCAGCAGCATATGGACATGTATACTGCAGTACATGTGGCAGCATTGCATTATCCGGGCTGTTGGATTGTAAAACATGGATACAATTAGAGAAAGAGAGATTTGATTACAATGTCCAGATGGGATGGATTTTATATCTTTTATTTGAATAAAATCTTGATTTCTATCATTTAAGCATAGGCTAGAATGTAGAATATGTGCACAAGGAGAAAAAACACAGGGTTGATATAGCTGCAACAAGATCTTTTGATTTATGTGTCCATTTATATTCTCAAGTTTCACAATTTGTTTTGTAGTACAATAGTACTGAAGAGGTCCCTCCTCTTGTAAAACGATTGTCTACCAAAATACAGCAAATGAGCACAAGTGCTCTCTCTTGGTTGGCACTTACATTGCATAATAGGACATTTAAGCTTACCTTAACTCTCCACTGTTATTCAGCTGAGCTCCTTTATAAATCTCTGTGGCTCAGGGGCATTGCAGGGCCACAGATCCAAGTCCCATTCAAAAAGAATAGCTGCCTAAGGCTGTTCCAACTTCCTCTGTATGTACAAACAATCTGTAACAAGTCAGCCAACAGTTTCTCATCGATGATATGTTGAGTTGAGATCTGGTGACTGTGAAGGCAACAGCATGTGATTCACATCACCATTCAGTGAGTCCTTGTCCTGCATAGAACCTTGAATTTCCTTTAATTTGTGTCTACAGACAATACACAGATATATAAAGCAACCTGTGCAGCACATATTGAAAAGAGAGCTTACACAAAGACACCTTTCTCCTCACAGCATGAGAGGGTGACAACCCCATCGACACATCACATTAGAGGATGCAGAGAAAATCTCTATTTTTAGATCCCATCTCTTCAAGTAAAATGAAGGAGAAACACTTGCTTTGTGTGCATGTTCACCTTCAGTGTGTGATTTAGAAAACACAATCATTGCCACCATATTCAAGAGATAATCGACTGGGAAGTAGCAGAGTGAAAGGCTGCATTCAACATGAAAGAGTTATCAGATTTTCCAGGACGCTGAATAAAATCAGGCTCTGCAGACGGCTGACGGGGACAAAAATGGGATGAAAGGCTTCAATGGGAATCAACACAGTCAATATGTTGGGATGAAGAGTCTGCTTCTGAATGTAGCTGCATTTTAAGACTTGTTTTACATGCTACACCACAGATGCTGTAGAGTATTTATTTTTATCCGCGGATGGAACAACATTCATGTTCATGAGTCTTTTTACAAGTGATGATAAAAATCATAAAAACAGTTGGCTATGAGGAGTCCTCTTTTAGAACAGCAGACACTTAAGTTTTTAGGTTGTTTTTTATATTATTTAGTGGATCCGAACCACGGAAAAACCTTTAGAAATAGGTTCATTGAAATCCCACTGACATGTGACCTGTTAGGATATAAGTGTGCCTTAAATATACCTGTGAAAGTTGTTGTGTTCATGCTGAACATGTCCTAAAACATGTTGCAAACTATTTCTAAATAATGAAAATAAAGGAAGTAAGTATCTGTATGCATGTAAATGTTGATAGACCCTTCTCTATAACTGCCCCTTACCCCGGGAACTTTTTCTCTCAGTGTAAAATTATGTTATGTTTTAAGGTTTTATCTTCGTTGTTTTTTAGACTCCATGCAAAGTGTCTTTAAGTTTCTTGGGTTACTAGTTAATGTGACATTTCTCAACACCAAATGACGAATGTAATGAAACATCCTAAGAGTCGAAGTAGATCCTAACATAATTTTGTAGTGCTGGCCGAATGTTAAGTAAAATTTTTATACCCTACCCATGAACTCAATGTATCATGGGTACATCACGAAAAGTAGTGTACAAACAATGGTCATTAACTCAGCAATATCTACCATCATGCTTTGCGCTTGCGGCATTGACAGGAAGAAAAATGGCAGATAGATGAGAAGAGAGAGGGCAGTATGTCTCAGCCTCCCCTCTCTAGCTATTCTACTTCTTATTACTCCTGTCAGTAATAACTAAATTATTGTGAGGATAAAGTCAGACAGGTTTAAATTTGCAGGCATTTTCAGAGGCCGATTTTAAAGATGCCCGTTTTAGCCTACGTCCCTAATATATCAGATGGTTGTGATGGAAATTCATCTTGAGATTTGAAATAAGGAAATTCTCAGACTGGAGTTGCAATTGAGTCTTATAATAGTAAGCTCTGCAGAGTTACACAACAAGCACGGGTGATCAGAATGGAACAACTGGCTGCGAGTTCAACAAAAGCCAGGACTTATACAAAAAGGCGTTTCACAAGACAATATGAAAAAAAGAAGACATGCCAGAACTAATACAAAGAGGTGCTTCATAAAAGTTAATATGAAAAAGATATGAAATCCTCCTCTGTGTCTATCTGCTGTGTCCGTCCGCTGTAGCAAACTCCCTGTTTGCCAAGGCCACAGTAGTGAGACACCTGGTCAGTTGAATTTTCCCTTACATGGTGTAGTTTTTTTTTTTATGGCCGGCATGATATAAATGTGAGTTGTGGTTGTAAAATAAGAGCAGAGCAGCACATCACAACTCAAACTGCCAAAAATCTTATTTTTCAATTTAAAAATGGTCAGTATTAGTATTAATACTAAGTGTAAAATAAACATTTCAAAAATATCATTGGATTTTCCACAAGTCACTGCTGTTGTATGCCATATTCTCTGTGAGACTGTATCTGAGCTAACTGCTTACATATGAAAAGCTTACACTAATAAGCATTGCTGGCATGATAACATTCTTATTCATAGCAGATAAAATGATTACTAATTAGCACTCGACTTGGCAAAGTCCAGCTGAGAAGCACTGGAATGAGATCCTCTGGGGGGAATGGATGATTCTACCAAACGTAATTCATCCTGTAGGAAACATAAATGTCTGCACATAAAATGTTATGGCAATTCATCAGATAGGTGTTGGGATATTTCTTCTCCACATTGGTGGATGTCTGAGCAACAGACCAATATTTCCATCCCTCTGAGTGCTATTTTAGTTAGAGTTCATTTAGTTTGTATTCAGTTTCTAAATATATGCTTGTATTGGTGTACAAATCCATCAGGAGACAGCCTTCACACTTGTCAGACATGCTTTTTATGTCACCTCCCTGTGGATCACCCAGCTCCTCCTAGGGTGAGGACAATGAAATACACATTTAGTGCAACAGCCTTGTCCAATATTTTAAACCTTTTGTAGTACATTTTAGAATAGGTTCTACCTTAACATATTTAGCTTATTTATTGTTTCATTTAATTAAAACAATTTTTAGTAATCATTTCCTCATTTATCTTCTTAGTATTTTTTTTATTTAGATTATACTAATAATTGTATTGCAGCTTTGAATTAAAGGTCCCGCCAAAATATTGATTTGAATGAGACCCACTGCATAAACGTAGTCAAAATTAAGAGGAGTCAGGGACCTGAAATAATTCAAAAAAAAATTCCCTTAAAGTATCTGCTCACGTTGAGATGAATCTCCAACGCCTACTCAGTCAGCTGCTAAGTTATTAGATAAAATATAAGCTACTGGTTAATAAAGATCCAATCAGCTCATTAACAAATCCAAACAATTCCGTCAAACCAGAAATGAAATGACTTCAGACACAACATAGTTTTAAATGTAAAAATACACAGTTAATAGCAAAAATAAATACTGCCAAATTATAGCGTTTAAGACGAGACATTTTTTATTTGTGGCCATCTTGAAAAATGTGTCACCTTGATTTTAGTTGTTATCCTGTATTGGTGCTTTAGGTGTGATGTGTTGCCATTACTGGACTGAACCGTGTATGCTGTCTGTTCTAGTGAGGAAAAGAGCTGACACTGAATCTTAAGTCATGACTTCATACACTTTCACCTCTGCTGTGAGAAGCCCCTGAAGATATTCATAGAGAAAAGAAACTGTGTGTCCTCCTCGACCTTTTATCCCTGTAACTCCAATCTGTTGTGTGCGATTATCCCTCAGCTACCCCGTCATCCTGTCCATTGAGAACCACTGCAGTGTCCCTCAGCAAAAGAAGATGGCCCAGTACCTTGTTGAAATCCTGGGGGACAAACTGGACCTGGCCCACATCAAAGCAGATGAGTCTGGACAACTGCCTTCACCAGAAACGCTCAAGGGCAAGATCCTTGTTAAGGTATCGTCAAAGTGTGGGTGCAGCATTAAGTGTTGAGGAGAACAGACTGAGAGAGGTCTGTCCTCAGGCGATTATCTCAACTCACAGTTTCATTACCTGGAGTTTGAGGCTCAAAGAAATTACATCAAAGGCAGGAGCTATTCGGCAGATTGAAGATATGTGATTAGAGTGTTTGAATATGACATGTGCAGGAGAAGAGCAGGAAAAATATGTTGATTTGAAAGATTGAATTAAAAGCATGAGATATTTATGGACTATTTGTGTGTAGTAAGAGCTGACTGCAGGCCCATTATCTGGATACACTGGTCTGATGTTATAAAAAACACTGACAAGAATTAAATGTGTTTAGGTCAGGAAATGCTGCAGGTCAGGAAAAGTTCTTGGTCTTCTTTTCCCAGCTGGGGGGAGCTCCAAATTCGGAAAAAGGATGACATATTTCTATATGCTAGATGATTTGTTGGATCTGGCATTCACTCAGGTCTCTCTTGGTTTTACAACAGGAAATCAACATCTCATTACCTTTGATGCTTTTCTGCGACCGTCTTACTTCCTGGCAGTCGTGGGACGGACCAGGGTTAAAATAAAAAGTCTTTAAGTTTTGGATTGAAACATCCACTCTCAGACACTGTCTCACGCTGACATATATACATATATATAGGCTCCTGGGATGAATCCAGCACCAGAAGATTGGGTCACATCTGGCCACAAAGATTGTTCATTTCATTGGACAACAGAGGACAATAGACTTTAGTTTGAGGTGCACCATTAAAAGAAGTGAATTTTAGCAACATCTTTTTTAGTGCCATTGTTACTCATTATCCAAATCGTGCCCAATCTTTGATTTTCTGGGGGTTGTTTATGTCAGTTTTGTCTGCATTAGTCGTTCTTGGTATCTTGTTGAATGTTTAAGATTAACAATTTTAGAATAAAAAATGTAAATTTTAAAACACACGGACCACCCGTTTTCTGGGAAGCATCATTCAGTAAAGGGTAGATAAGTTATAAAGATTGAACAAATAATGAGAAAAAACTGAGTACACAATAATTAACTCAGAATACTCAGTTCATAAGAACAAATAAATACAGAAAACAGTCACAGATTGAATACTTGTTAAATATTGCATAGTTATTAGGATTGCACTTGTACTGTGAGTCTATTCGTGAATGTTTTATCCGGTTGTGGAATGTTGGGCAGGGTTGATGCATTATTTGTGTGAGTGTGTTGGGGGAGTCTCTGAAAAGATTTCTCTCCACAAATACCAGTTAGGGTCTGGACAAATCTGACTGGTGAACAAACATCTCCATTGTTAAGGTGCCCTGAATTCTTGCTCTTATAAATGCAGAGCTAACCTATAGATCACAGTCGATGTGTCTGATCTACTCTAAGTAGCAACCAAATTTACTACCACAAACTTGTCCACAGAGTGACTGGTGTAGTTTGTTGAAGCTTTATTTAACCTCAGCAAAAGCTCTTTCCTTATAAATCATGACAACAGCTGTGTCTCAATTCATCCTGGCATCCTTCAGGTCTTTTCAGTTGAAGTCAACTGCACCTTGCTTCTAGCCTGGATGCCAGACGAACTTAGCCCCGCCCACAACATTTTGGTCGGGCAGTTCGGTCTGGAGTCGCTCCATTGGGAAAAAATTATGGGGCGTGTTTCAACTGACCAGGAAGTAAAATTCCTCTTCGCTCAATTGGATAGACCTACAACCAATCAGAGCAACGTAGTATGTGACGTATGCTAAGCAACGCATTGTGAGTTATTTACTAACGCCGGGTTCACACCGGACGCTTCAGCGCAGCGCCAAGCCTTAACTAACAGCTGGCTCCCATCCACTCCCATGTTAAACCTTTGTGCCGGTCACACCGGAGGCTGAAGCACCGCGAGGCAGCCTTGGCGCAGCGCGGTGCTTCAGCCTCCGGTGTGACTGGCACAAAGCCGTGCAGCGATCTACTGGATCAACGGGTGATATTATTAGCGCTGCCCGGCGGTTCAGCGTCGCTTAAGTGTCCGGTGTGAACAGCCAAGCGCCGGGGCGATAGGGATTAGCGCGGTGCTTTGGCGTCGCCTCCACCTTCTGTGTTCCTCTTTCAAAATGAATGCGCTGTCGATGTCTTCTAAAACAGACTCAATGGCAGCATCTACACATCTCAGCTCGCCAGCGGCAGGCATGTTTGTTGAAAACGAATTCAACCCGAGGACACTTTGATGACGTGGTTGATTACGTTACCGTTGATCATCTGTCAATCATCGTATAAAGCCCGCCCTGACAATCTGATTGGCCCGGTCGGGCCATAATTTTTTCCCAATGGAGCGACCCCAGACCGAACTGCCCGACCAAATTGTTGTGGGCGGGGCTAAGTTCGTCTGGCATCCAGGCTACCTTGCTTCACCATCTTGTTCCACCCTTACAGTCGTCACCTCGCAACACAGCTTTGGACGGAAAAGTTATTCGAGTGATAAAAAACTTGATGTTATTCAATTAAGTACTTGCATTAAAAAGAAAACTCTTCTGACATTTTTGCCTCGCTTTTTGCCGCCATTACCCCTTCGAAATATTTCACATCAAAGATGCGCAAAGAATCATGGGATATGTTAAGCTGGGAAGGATCTGTGTGGTGGAGCCCCTGTTTCTGGGTGGGGGAAGGACACATTTTGTCGGCTAAGTCGCTGTGACGCAGTCGATCTTCAACTCTCGCCCCCCCAAACTGTAACATGGCTAATATGTACCATCATTTAAAGTAATATAAATACTGCTCAGATACTACAGGTGAAAATATGTGAAAGCTTAAGCAGGACATGGCTCGAAAGTTGAACTATACATAAACACCCCTAGCCTCACTTTGATCACTGCTAAAACCTAAACTTCCTTTGGTCTCAGTGCCGTTATAGTTGTGCAAAAGAGCACGGCATAATGTGGTAACTGCGATGTGTATAACGTGTTTCAGCACAGTTGGCTTCACACCTGCCTTTAACCAACAGAGGCAGGGGAGCATGTTGAGGAGCAGGAGCAGCCCTCTGTTAGCAGGGGAGGGAACAGTATTCAGGTTAATGAGGCAGTATTGACACCAGATGCTTTCACTTAAGATGAGGCACTTAGCCAATACCTGGCTGACTAAGTGCTGCTCTGCCAGCTGTTACAGCAGCATTACTATCTGTGTGCACTCTGCAGATTGTTAGTGATGGCACCAGTGTACGAGCACTGAGAGGACCACTGATATGTAGCACTTTGGCTTTCCCAGCTTGCAGCCCCGCAGCACTCACTGTGGGTCAGACTCTTATCACCCACATAGTGCTGCTGCAGGCCTCAGCATCCATGACACTGGGATGGAGAATGATTGCGGAACCAAAGAGGACAAAGACCTCTCGTTAATGAAAAATCCATGGAGCAGGCAGTGAGAGTGAATTAGAGAGATACCTGTACCTTTTGAACCCGTACATCCTTCACTGTCAAATATCTTCTGCAAATCTCCCCCTTGAGGCCTGTCAATGACAATAATAGAAAGTCCAAATATACTCTGAATGGACGTTGTTGACCCACAGCTTTATCAGACACTAAATCCTCTGAGACTTTGTGAAACTGATGTTCCGGACAATTGACCAAGTAAAGAGGGCTAGGCAGATAAAACATGAACGCTGACAATGCTGGAAACAATCATCCAGAGTAATAACGTAGCTTACTAATCAAAAACAATTTATCAACTTTAATGGTCATTTGTAGTATTTTATACATTAGACACATTGATTTGCGCTGGCTAATTAATAGCACAACATCTATACTGAAAACAAAAGATTCACAGTTTCATTTTTCAGTTTCAGGCACTTAATAACATTTGCTCCATTGTGGGCAAAGTTCAAATCCCAGCTCATGTTTTTGGAGCACACTTAGCCTTGATTACACAGTGCCTAGGAGGGCGGCCTGGGAGGAGGGTCCCCCGCTGGATAGAGTGATTAAATAATATTGCTGTTTGTAATAATAGTGTGAAGCTCTGACTTGTTCTTTGCTCCTACAGGGGAAGAAACTGCCTCCCAACATTGATGAGAACGCAGAGGAAGGAGACGTGTCAGACGAGGACAGTGCTGATGAGATGGAGGATGACTGCAAGCTGATGAACGGAGATGTATGTTCCCTCTTTGTTTTCCTCCATGCTCCACATTTAATTCTTCTTTCTAACAGTTACTTGGGGGCTTGTTTACTTGTTTCCAGCAGATGAAATGTTAAATGTGCGTCTATTTTGTTTGTACCTGATGGTTCATGTTAAAACTTTAAGCAGTGGTAATGGAGTGCTCTCCTCTCCTACATGGTCCTTGTTCCTTTTGTTGATCTCCTGTATCTGTGCTGTTTGCTCCTGTCTTTCTCTCTGTGTGGCTATTTTTCTCATTTCCTGCTCTTCTCTTTCCCTGTTTGTCTCTTCTTCTTTTTCTTCTCTTCAACTATTGCTTGCTTCTTTCAAAGTGGAAGGTACTGTATAAAAGCTCATTCTCAACCACCTCAGAAATCTCACCAAGTCATGTGCCATATTTTCTTATTCATCCTTTCTGTGAAGGTTTATATAGGTATATCCACATGGGTTGTGGAAGGAGTCTTTATCTGAAGCAATGCTTGGACATTTTTTTAAGAATTGCAATAGTCTCAGATTTGTGAGAGCAGAGATAGTTCTGAAAATAATCATAAATATTCTGATATGAAGCTAGTGAGGACTACTAGGACTTGGTTATTTCAAAACACAATACTATTTGTTTGTATCAAATGTCGGCATCCTGGGTTAATATTCTACTAACTTTATTCAACAAATGCGATGGAAATTAATATCTAAGTTCAAACTTTAATAAAATCATGAAAAAATTGGCTGTGATAACAGTACTGCGCAATCCCCTTATCACAAAGAAAGCGGAAAAGCAAATGCTAGATCCACTTCCTTATCTACGTCTGCACCAAATTTTAATTGGATGTTTAAAACTAATAAACAAATGCGGTCAAAAATATAACCTCCTTGGCAGAGATATATAATCTGGCACATAATAGAGTGCATACCTCTACCCAAGCCTAAAAGTTACCTTCAGTTGAAATCAAGTTGCCCAAATTGCAAACACTCATATAGGTGTCCCCTAAATATGGCAGATTTTTTTAGTAAGAAATATTATTCTTTGGATAATTTAACAAATTGTCAATTAATGTGAAAGAAAGTGAAAATACTGAATCTGTCCCTTTGTCCAGATAGACACCAACATTCACAACTGTCATGGCATATACCACACCTTTCAACAAATCCTTTTTTTGCATAATTGTTAAGTTAAATAACAATTAAAACAATCTTCTTGGCTCAGTTAATTATCCTCATAGAGATGAAGAACAAGGAGTCATGCAGCAGATGGCCTGGTCCCTACAGAGACCTGATCTCCGCATCATGGATTGAGTGTGATCACATGAAGACACAGAAACACTGAGACAGACTGAATCCACTGAACAACTGTGGAAACGACTCCAAGATGCTCTGAACAAACAACTTGACAATAACCTTAAGCAATGTGCAGGTGAACTGAGGAGAACTGCTGCTTTATAGGAAAATAGTGTTGTTGTTTTTTTTCTTTGCATTGATAGAAACCCATCATTGTACTCATTTTAAAAGCATTCTCTCTTAAGGTTCAGTGCCAAAGATTGCATAGTACCATTACAGTATTTTTCAAATATAGATTTTTATTTAAAAAAGAAAAAAGTACGTTAAAAAAAGTTACAAAATATAACTTTATTATTATAGTTCAACAAAATTCTGCCAAGTTTGAAAAAGGTTTATGTAAAAGATACAGAATATACCCCCAACCACATTCCTCATATATGGAAAGCACTGATTGGATAACCCTAAAAACAATAATCCCTCTGTGGAGCAAGAAATGCTGCCTGTGGTCTGATGCAAGATCAGGGAGGTTTTTTGGATTCACTCTGCCACCATGTGGCTAAACTGAGCATGTGCATAAAGGATAACATAAAGGATGTCATGCTGTAACATCTGGAAATGCTTATATTTCTGTTTCCATTGATCAACCCCTCTGGGGTTGTATTGCTTCATCTTTGCTTGCTCCCTATGAAATGTACATTCTTTTTGGATTCTGCATGATATAAAAGATCATAACTTTACAGTTAGAGCTCTGGTGAAGCCAGTGGACTCGGGCTAGTTTACCTAGATTATAAAAAGCTATGACATAGTTTTTCTTCTTCTATCTCTAGTGGTCTGCACCATGGTTATCATTTGTGTTTTGGTCGTCTTCCACCTCGGGATGAGTATTTCCTCTGAGTAATCCGCAGAACACACTGCGAATAGTTTTTAATTTAATGATTTTTTAATAAGAGGTGATGTGGGTAAACTGCCTTATTAATTCAAAAATATATATATATTGTTAGGATACCGTAGTTATACATCACACACTGTCATACTCTCACATGTGGGATGACTTACAGGACTGAAGCAGACATTCCTTGAATGGTGTGGGATGTTATTCAATATAATGTACTGTATCAGGTTTCAACCTCAGTGAGCTTGACTAGAGGATCTTGCTCAATGTGTTCTCTCCCTTTGGCTCGTGGGACCAGAGACTTTTTCAAAAATCCTCTAGAGTGAGAAAGAATTGTAAACAATCGCAAATGGCATAAGGTTCTTTATTGTGTCTACCAAGGTGGACAAGCGGGGTTCTACAGCTGCTCTGTCAGTAATTCTGCTTAATTTCCAGTGTGACTGAGGGTTTTGCACATTTATCTTTGCATTCTTTATTTGGAATACTTTTTGAACATTATCACACTGACATATCCACTGTCATTATTCAAAGTTAAAATGTCATTGATCAAGCATTCATCAGTCTTTTGGTCATTTTGATCTTACAAAACATCAGGAAATGGGGTGGAAAAGGACCATTGCAATCTCATGTGACATCTGAGAAAAACAATCTTGTTTTCAGGAAACTAATAATTTTGGGCATAATGGCTTAATAATGACATCAATGATTATTAGATTATCTACTTTTTGTCAAACATTGTAGTTGGCCTCCATCCTCCCTTGCCTCAGCTAATGTCATGATGTCATGTTAATATGTCCGCTTTTACAAACTAATAACTTTTCATCAACATTGTATGCTTATTAAATATATATATATATACATACACTGGTCCAAAAAATGAAGGGAACACTAAATCTTCGCAGTATAACACCCAGTCAGTTAAACAGGAAGAAGGTTTGCTGTGTCTCCCCGCACAGTCCCAAGGACAGGAACACCGGGGACAGGAGGAGCACTGCCAGAGCCCTACAGAATGACCTCCAGCAGACTACTGGTGTGCACGTGCCTAACCAAACTGTCAGGAACAGACTCCATGAGATGTGGTATGAGGGCCCGACGTCGTTTAGTGGGACCTCAGTAAAGATATTCAACTTGATTATTTGTTCACCAAAATCTGATTTGTGATTTAAGTGTTCCCTTTTTTTGGAGAAGTTTCTGTATATAGGAGCTGTTGAAGGTTACCCTCCCCATATCATGTGTGTAACTGTCTCTGTGTAACTGTTCATCCTCCAGACATCTGCCAACAGAAAGCAGGTGGAGAACATGGCCAAGAAAAAGCTTGACAACCTGATGAAGGAGTCAAAGATTCGAGACAGAGAAGACCCAGACAGCTTCACCATCGCAGCCCTCCCTCCTGCCGAGAAGCCCTCGGAGAAGACTGGCTCCAAGGTAAACACAAGTTCAAGTCCAAAGCACACAGCATGGAGACAGAAAGGAGAGGAATAACAGAATTTGATAGAATTGTAGCTGGAGGAAAAACACCATGCTTTAATTCAAAGGTACTGCAAACACACAAAAACAACTTTATATTTTTAAATACAATTCAGGTTTGGACGTCTGCAGGGGGTAAAAGTGAGCACGGCACTCAAATGTCTCTTCCTCATTAAAACAGACTTTCTCCTGAAATCCCCGTTTGACGGAAACAGGGTCTGCACCAGACCGATGCCAGTTCAAATCCCTGAGCGAGCTGTTACAGTGACTGATGGATTAGTAACACACTCTCTCTCTCTCTCTCTCTCTCTCTCTCTCTCTCTCTCTCTCTCTCTCTCTCGGTACCATAAAAAGTAAAAAACTCCAGTAGTCATTACTTGACAGCTCTGCTCATCTCTTCAGCCAAGTGTCCAAGGCATTCAGCTGCAGATCCCGTGATCCGATTACAGAGCAGTTATCCATCTCAGGCCCTGGTTTGTTTTGGTACCAACCACACCACGCTCAAATTGGCTTCTCATCATCTAGAAGTGTTCTTGGGATAGACGCTGATTACCGAACTGCTGACTGTGTGTGAATGGTAGTTATATAAATGCATTTCAGTTCCTCCCAGTCTCCCCTCCAGGGTTCTCCATTGCTGCCTGGGAGGCATTAGAGTGAACCATGAGAACTCAGATGATCTGATTGAGACTTAACCCTCAGCCATTCAGTGTCACAAATGGTTAAAGTGAAAAGTGAAGCTGCTCATATCTAATGCAGACTTTCATGGTGCAGTTTCACTGAAATGTATGATAAGCTTAAAAAGTTAAATATTCATACATTCAGGGTGGGTTATCCTCTGTGAAAGCATATTACAGCCACACCAGAAAAACTAAACCAGACCAGTACAATGGGGAAAAAATCTATTGTTATATTTCACTCAATAGCAAGATATTTTCAGAAGAAACCTTTCTTGTAACAATATAAAGCATATTGTGATAATTTGCAACATTAAATTGTAGAGAAAATATGTCTCACGTGAACATGTGTGAAATATGAAGATATATGCAGAAAATGCTGAATATGGCATATATGGCTTTCATATTCTTAACATGGCGTAAGATATTGTGACAAAATTGAGTTTTTCTAAAAAGGAAAATTTAGTCCAAGTCTTGTTCCTAATAACAATATTAGGAAGGAGACTTGTATATATGGTATCCGCTGTAATGTCTCTGAGCGCAAACTGCACCTCTGTCTGAGCAAACCGATGCTTGCGATATCCAAAACTCCGGAAGCTTAAGCGAGACTGCGTTCGTCGCCATGTCCGTCTCTGGATACGTCCAGAGAAAATCACGGTAGGGTCACCAATGTAGAAGTCGCTGGGATGAAGTAATCAGGAGATCTCTCGTTTTATGTACCTCTCGGTGTGCTTTTTATTTAACAAACATTTTACCGCTACAGAGAACTTCCGGATGTCACAGAGACATCCGCTTTTAACCACTCCCGGTGCCCTCTTACCCTGGTAACCCCACATCTCCTTACAGGGTGTGTAAGTGTGCAAACCACATAGTTCAATCAATTAGTGTAAACCAATGTAACAGTCTTTGGTGAATTCTGTCTTATCGCGTGTCCACTACAATATATTATTTTAACCAGCTTGTATTAGGATTGAGCGATATGACTTAAAATCAGTATATCATTATTTCAAACTTTTACCTTGAGTTCAATTAATGAACGATTATGTTATAGAAATAAAATATAATTATCTGTAAGTGTGAACTCTCTGTACTTGCCAGTGCGGACTGTAAAAATCTGAATAATCCAAAGAACACAAATATTTGAATGATTTTTTAAGTAGAGGTGAAATGGTTAAACTACCTCATTAATTGTCTATATCAGGGGTGTCCAAACTTTTTATCCCGAGGGCCACATATAGAAAAAAATACGAAGGTCTGGGCCACTCACGCCGCCACGCCCCCCTGCCCTGGAGCGCACTGTTGACACTGGGGGCGGCGTTCTGAGGGAAAGCTGCAATACAGTGGGCCATAATCCATCACAATACATTTCATTTAACGGACGCTTTTATCCAAAGCGACTTACAATAAGTGCATTCAAGGGTACAAACCCAGAATAACAAGAATAAAGAAATTACAATTTCTTCAAAAATAGAGCAAAACTACAAAGTGCTATAATTAAGTGCCATTTAAGTGCTACTAAATTGTTAGTTTCCACAAAAACAATTATAATTTGTTTTGTTTTTTAATTAATTTAATTGTTTCTTTGAATTATACATTTTTTTATAAAATTTTTTTTTTAGGCGGGCCAATTTAAAATGGATGGCGGGCCGCATATGGCCCGCGGGCCGTAGTTTGGACACCCCTGGTCTATATATACTGTATACATATATATCAATTAATGAGGCGGTTTGTTTCAATGAGGAAGAGGCACTTCAGTGCCTGGCATGTAACATATACATGGTGGAATGGGCTATTCCACCATGGACCTCGAGTCGTGAGACCTGAGACTTTTCCCAAAAAAACTCTACAGTAGGAACAGATAAAAGAAATGTAAACAATAGCAAATACAATGAAGTTCTTTATTGTGGTTTGAGCACTTTACTGTAACTGATGCTGTGAATGGCTGAGATTCTACAGCTGCTCTGTCTGTAAAAAAGCATGAAATGGTATGAAAAATTATAGAAGTATATAGCATGTATAGTATGCATTTATTTATTGTACAGGGCGGACTGGAGAATACATTCAGCCATGGATCTGTAGGTATAGGGGGACCTAATGTGATACGTTTTCATGTTGTAATAACATGAAAACATTGAGGAAAAGAAGTTTGCAGTAGTTTGACTCGTCCACTCACTTTACTTTTCACTCATGATAGATATTTAAGCTCAGCACACTGAGTGGTATCTCAAATGTGCACACAAATTGACAAAGAGAGCTTTTAAAGAATCGTATTACTATCACATAAACTTGAAACCAACTCTTCTCCAGTATTCAGAGACGAAATCAAGCTTCACTGCCCAGTGATTGTTCTGACTTGTATCTCCCCATCCAACTTTCACAGCTTTAATTTGGAAATAGAGTTGAAATACAGATTTATTATTGTTTGATTGCAAGGTTAATATATTATGTTTTGTGAGCAGCTGAAAAATAAGTACAGCAGTCAGTGCAGTGTCCAGTGCCACATTCTGGTGTTATTCTACATGTGAGCAGGGGCACTCAACTGACGGTTGAGTTTTTCCTAATATTACACCTAGTTATATTTCTAATCACTTTAAGTCCTCAACCTTTTAGAAAAAACACTCATGCACAAATAGAATCGTTGACATGCAAGTAGATTCATTTCTGCTGTTGCTTCAGTGTTTGTTGAAATTCTTGTTGCTGTCATGTTTGTGATGACTATTGCCTATTTAATAAAAATAAAAATTTGATTGATTGATTGATTGTTTTGAATTCACATTTAGTTGTGAGGCAAAAACAAGAGTTCCAGAGCACTTGGACTGGTTCTTTCTCAGAGCAACCAGTTTGAATTCAGTAGACTTTATCATCCCAAACAAGTCTTAGTTTAGCAGAATACGTGCAATAAATGTGACATAGTCTTAAAGATAAATAAATACCCTTTTCCCATTTTCAGTTACTATTTAAAAAAATGTTTCTTTACACATCATGCTAAGGTTATCCTCTGCTGTCAGGGTAAAAGTGAGGATGGGACGGACACAGCAGACGAGGCTAATCCCAGCAGCAACAAGCATTCAAGCCGTTCCTTCATCGGGAGCTTTTCAAAACGCAAGGTGATTATATGAAACTGTATAAACTAAAAAAATGAATCAAAGGCTTTAACTTGACTTAAATTTTGTCTGTGTTCTAATTGCTTTTCTCAGATCTGGGTCTCCAATTTTAGTTTTCAAAGATATACACCGAACCCAAACCCTATTATTTTCCCTTTTGAATCTTTCCAGAAGGGATATATTGACTTTAAAAAAAAATAATTGGGGGCTTTGTTGTATATTTGATAGTCAGTGAAAAAGAGAGTAAACAGAGAAAGAGAGCATTGAAATGACATTTAGTGAATGGTCCAGCCAGCAGGTAGCCAAACTAGGAATCTGCCGCTTAAGGCATATGCTCCCACATGGGATACGCCCCTATACGTTGACAGCTTGAAACTTTAACCTTCACTTGTAATCAAAGCCTGATACAGATGAAAATGGGACCCAACCATTTTCTTTAGTCCCTCATTTTAGCACTTTTTGTCTCTGCAGAAAAAAACGACCAAGCTGAAGAAGACATCGAGCTTTGAAGACACAGATACCGATCAAGAGAGCACAAGTAGTGCTTCCCGTGTCCCCCTGCACCACAGCAAGTATGCTATACACACACACACGCACACACACACACATATACACACACACACAAACCTTTACAGTGCAGTGCAGATCAACCGTTAACCCATTAAGACCCAGGACACGGAATAAAAACACTCTTATAAGTCAGGACCATTTGGAAACAACCACCTGACTCTTGATGGATTTCTGAAGAATTGACAGAATTGCCAACATTCACCAAAAAAGTAATTGTGAGACATTTGCTTTCATTCTAAATTAACATTTTCCCTAAGTTGTGTGAAATATATTTAAAAAAATTATAAAGCCAGCAAACTTGACGAGATTCCCTCTTCTTTCCCATCCTCCTTAAACATATCTCTGAACAACTGAGCCTTGGTCAGCAGGAACATAGTTTCAGTCATTTTGATTTCAATTGATGTTTTATTCAATGTATCGCCGCTTCAATATCGTTGCTGTCTGAAAATGTCTGAAACGTTACATAAAAAAGTTTTTTGCAGTGAGCTACGCCTTTACCGCAAGTATTTCAGCAAATCATATTGTATTTTTCCTGAAAACGATAACATTGTGAATGAGACGCATGTGTAGGGATGCCCTAAAGGGAGAAGAACCCAGTCTTATACACACATGTTACATCCGGTCTAAATGGCTCAAACAACATACAGTGCCTTGCATAAGTATTCACCCCCCTTGGACTTTTTCCCATTATGTACTGTTACTAACTGGAATTCAAATAGACTTAAATAAACCTTTTCCCGTTTGATCAACAAAACATGCATAGTACTTTGGAGGTGCAAAATAAATTTTATTGTGACACAAACAATAATGAGAACAAAAAAGTTGACATCTGTTGGGTGCATAAGTATTCACCCCCCTGTGTCAATACTTGGTAGAACCCCCTTTCGCTGCAATTACAGCTGCATGTATTTTGGGGTATGTCTCTACCAGCTTTGCACATCTAGAGATGGAAAGGTTTGTCCATTCTTCTTGGCAAAAAAGATGAAGCTCAGTCAGATTGGATGGAGACCGTCTGTGAACCGCAATCTTCAAGTCTTGCCATAGATTCTCTATTGGATTGAGGTCTGGGCTTTGACTGGGCCATTTTAAGACATTAACATTCTTTAATCCAAACCATTCCTTTGTAGCTCTGGCTGTATGTTTAGGGTCATTGTCCTGCTGGAAGATGAACCTCCGCCCCAGTCTCAAGTCTTTTGCAGACTGCATCAGATTTTCTTCAAGGATTTCCCTGTATTTGGCTCCATCCATCTTTCCCTCTATTCTGACCAGTTTCCCTGTACCTGCTGAAGAGAAGCATCCCCACAGCATGATGCTACCACCACCATGTTTCACTGTTGGGATGGTGTGCTCAGGGTGATGGGCAGTGTTGGGTTTTCGCCACACATAGCGTTTTGCATTGAGGCCAAAAAGTTCAATTTTGGTCTCATCTGACCAGAGCACCTTCTTCCACATGTTTGCTGTGTCTCCCACATGGCTTCTGGCAAACTCCAAACGGGATTTTTTATGGATCCCTTTCAACAATGGCTTTCTTCTTGCCACTCTTCCATAAAGGCCAGATTTGTGGAGTAGACGACTAATAGTTGTCCTGTGGACAGATTCTCCCACCTCAGCTGTGGATCTCTGCAACTCCTCCAGAGTAACCATGGGCCTCCTGGTTGCTTCTCTGATTAGTTTTCTCCTTGTCCGACTCTTCAGTTTGGGTGGACGGCCTCCTCTTGGTAGGTTTGCGGTTGTGCCATATTCTTTCCATTTTCTTATGATGGATTTTATGGTGCTCAGAGAGATGTTCAAAGCTCTGGATATTTTTTTATAACCTAACCCTGCTTCATATTTCTCCACAACTTTATCCCTGACCTGTTTGGTGAGCTCCTTGGTCTTCATGATGCTGTTTGTTCAGTAATGATCTCCAACAAACTCTGAGTCCGTCACAGAACAGGTGTATTTATACTGAGATTAAATTGCAGACAGGTTGACCCTATTTACTAATTATGTGACTTGCAAATGACTTGTGAATGCAATTGGTTGCACCAGATCTTTGTTAGGGGTTTCACAGTAAAGGGGGTGAATACATATGCACTCAACACTTTTCAGATTTTTATTTGTAAATAATTGTGAAATCCATGTAATATTTCCCCCCACTTCCAAATGATGCACTATTTTGTGTTGGTCCATTACACAAACTCACGATGAAATAAATTTTAATCTGTGGTTATACCATGACAAAATGTAGAAAAGTCCAAAGGGGGTGAATACTTATGCAAGGCACTGTAGGTGAGTTGTCATCAGCTTTAATATAAATATTTCTACTCATCCTTTTAGGTCTGGGATTCTTTTGGTGGTCAGGATGTGGCCTTTAGGCAAGGCCCTTAATGCTACTAGCCCAATTGCTGTGTGTGTGTGTGTGTGTGTGTGTGTGTGTGTGTGTGCACTTTTGTAATCTGTTGTAATTTCTATGTTTCCCTCACAGAAAGAAGAAGACCATGAAGTTATCTAGAGCTCTGTCTGATCTGGTTAAATACACAAGGTCGGTTGGTCTCTATGACATTGAAGCAGAAGGTGAGCAGCTCTCTGAACAGTTGTTCACTTACTTACTCAAATAAATGAGCTCATGGGGTTCATTGTGATGATATTCACACATTCAGCGGTTTCTAACTTAATTTGCAATGCCTGTTTATTGAATTCTACGTTTGAACTGAATGGAAATGTATGAGCCAAATGCAGAAACCAAAGATGTCTTTATGTTCCTGACAGCCAACTGCACCTGGCAGGTGTCATCGCTCAGTGAGACCAAAGCCCATCAGGTCATGCAGCAGAAAGCTACGTCCTTCATCCACTTCAACCAGCGGCAGCTCTCCCGCATCTACCCCTCCTCTTATCGTGTGGACTCCTCCAACTTCAACCCTCAGCCTTTCTGGAACGCAGGCTGCCAGCTCGGTATGAGCTTAACCCGACTCCCCATGCGCACCGTGTTTTCAAGATTCAAACGCTGCTGCCACTGTCATTATATATTCAGGCTGTTTGTCAAGTCTTTGGTGAACAGTCGTTTTCTGTTGAGCATCTGCTGTGGTAAGAGCAAAAGGGTCACCAACACCGCAGCTGCTCAACAGAAAATGACTGTTAGCCTCCAAATGGAAGTAAAATACATACTTTGATTTCAGTTGCACTCAACTACCAGTCAGAGGGCCGGGTCCTGCAGCTCAACAGAGCCAAGTTCTATAGCAACGGCAACTGTGGCTACATCCTAAAGCCTCTCTGCATGTGTGAAGGTCAGTACATAAAACCTCATGGGTTTCTTCCTTCAGTAATTTCATTTTTGCACTTTCACTGCTCATTTGGGTTATATGTGAGCATTAGAAGACATGTGCATTGGTAATTTTGAGAATACAGCAGTCAGAGTTGTCCTAATGAATCATAAGAAGAGTAATTCTGAATACATACACCATGCTGTGGGCCTTGTGTAATTTGCAGCACATATAATCTGTAGTTTATATTAAGAATTGGTTTTAAATGTTTTTTATGCTTTATAGTTTGTTTCAAAGACCATTCTTAAATCCCAAATTTTACATTTACAGTGAATCTTGTTTCTTGATCGATAAGATTTTTCAATTCAAAATGTTAAAATAAAATATAACATTTTGGAATGACCTGTTAAATTGAATTGGCGAATCTTTACAAATAACCTGTGTACTTCCTTCTACGCTCTGCAGGTGCCTTTAACCCCAACCTGGAGGATCCGCTGCCAGGTCAGATGAAGAAACAGCTGGTGTTGAAGATCATCAGTGGACAACAGCTGCCAAAACCCAAAGACTCTATGTTAGGGGACAGGGGAGAGGTAACACTTGTACACATCTAGTCTCCTTTGTTCTAAGTTAATTACACATACACTAAAATATATAAATGCCCCAAAAAATTATTTGTTTGTTAAAACAATTCACTCAGTATATCACTGTAAAATGTTCCATGTTTTAAATAATCTCAAATCAATAGGATTGATTTTTTGTTGTTAAATAATTTATTTAGTTTTATCCATACAGTTAAAAAAGTAGCACCACCAATGTACCATACAGCTTTGTGCGCCAACGCTGACTTAGTTTAAATCTCAGTCGTGAGCTAGACAGTGTTAGAAGAGTGTGGTGATAACTCAGGTGAGGACTCTCTCTAGGGAAAGCTAAATTGACAAGCCAGATGGCTTGTTAAGCGGAACCATCTGTGAACGTTTCTTTAGAAACTGAGGCAAAAGACCCTTTCAAAAACCTCTAGTAGGCGATAGGATGAACTTTCTGTTTATCACTATGTATCACGGCTGGCAAAATCAGTCAGGAGAAAAATATTCAGTGTCGTTCTTTAATCTTCTTTCAATGGAGCCATAATCTCCAATTCTGATATAATGATGCTACAGCACTGTTATATGTTGTTTATAAAACAATTGCTTCTTGCTGACATCACACAATCCCTGTCTCTGCCTTAAGTTCCTGCCTCATAGGATGGTAACTAGTCCAAACATCTATGGTTTGGCCACAAGCAAACAGCTGTGAGACTGGAAAGATGGATTCTTTCCTGTGATAAATAGGGTTAGGTATAATTTGGATTTTTCCTGTTCCCTAATAAATCAATACCTTTTTAAAGCAGGTCCGGGGCCTAATTAGTGCCAGAGCCACAAAAAAAATCTTTAAAACTCAAAACATTACGGTTACCCGTTTAAAGTATACTTAAAGGGATAGTTCACCCAGAAATGAAAAGGTGCAGTCTTTGAACGTTCTTGGAATTCTGCAAACCCTAATGCTGTGAAGTGTATTTCTATCAGATCATTGATCCCTTCGTGGAGGTGGAGATCATTGGCCTTCCAATGGACTGCTGCAAGGAGCAGACCAGAGTGGTGGATGATAATGGTGAGTAGATGAACAGTCGAATTTTTCTGGTTCATCCATCTTTCCAAACTATTTGATATTATATACCTTCTTTAAACTTTTGATGTTCCTATATGATTTTATATGTAAGTTTAAAATAATCTAAAGTTAAAACCTAATTTGACCACACCACCCCTTCTCTGCATGTTACAGTACAAACTCGAAAGCAGCAGAGTAATAAGTCAGTATAAATTAATTATTCGATGAGGTTGGATCATGTCTCTGGATCGTTCCTCTCACTTTAACCCTGATGTCCTTACTGTACGCGACACGTTGTGTAGCAGGTTTAAACCTGTCTCATAAACTCTAGAGAGAATCGAGCTTACACAAAGTAAACATTGGTACTGTACGTGTCCTAATAACTTGTGATCAATGTTGGTGTTTATTGTTAAAGTGTAAAGTGAGTGCTGGCAGAGGGGAACTGAGGAGGAAGCAGACACCGGCCGAGCCTCTGACAAAGAACGGCCGGTCCTTTAAAGAGCGTCTGTCCTGAAGCAGCGGTGGTGTAATTATTCAGTGGTGGAAACCCGCTAAAACTATGTTGCGGAACATGTTTATATTCGTTCTCTGCAGTCGTCCACTTTCTGCAGGAGCCTAAACATTAACACTTGCTGTGTGCGTCAACCTAACCTGATATGGCTGTAACTCCATACTTCCAGCCACATGATTGGTTCAGCCCAGTGCTATTCTTATTGTCTTGGCTGTTTGCGTTATCTGTCAAAACATTGAAGGAATAAGATGTATCCTCCCCCCGATATAGTTCAAGATAATTCATTAACTACGGTCCAGTTTCCTGTGGATGCTCAGTATTCCAACTGCTGTGTGCTTCTCGCTGCTGGGATTTGTGAACTGAGCCACACATGATGTCCTGGTGTTTGTTTTAGGGGATCTGTGGTTTGTTGTAGTATACCTTTGTCATACGATTAGGATGAGTGTATGTGCGGTTTGAGCAGTCTGAATGCGTTCTGATCTATAATTGATTAGCTCAGCAAGAGTGGAGACATGCACAGCCAGCACCTCTCTGTCAGCACACACACACACACACACACACACACACACACACACACACACACACACACACACACACACACACGCACACACACACACACGCACTGAATAATTAATGAGTGCTGAGCTCGCTCTCTAACTTTGTCCTGAACCATCCATTCTCTCTGTTCTCCATCTCTATTACTTTCCCTCTTTCTATTTTATTTGCTCAAACTCTTTCTTTGTCCTGTCTCCTTTTTATCTTCTATCTTTTCCATTCCCTTCTGCCCCTCCATCGTTCTCCTGCACCCTTGCTTCCTCTGGGCGGTCTCATGCAGGGTTCAACCCGATGTGGGAGGAGACTCTGGTATTTACGATCAACATGCCAGAGCTGGCCCTGGTGCGTTTCCTTGTGTGGGATCATGACCCCATTGGCCAGGACTTCATCGGCCAGCGCACCATAGCCTTCAACAGCATGATGCCAGGTAAGACATGGTGCTGCACCTCATTTAAGATGGAACTGCTTTTGCAGATCATGTATTTATGCTGACCTCTAAAAGCTGTGAGGTACAGATGTGAAAATCAGGCATGAGCGTGGCTGCTCTCTCATATCATGACATTTTGAAGTTATATATTTATTTAAAATGATCAGTGTTACTCTGGTCTTTTTTACTGATTCAGACAATTGCAGTTTAATATACTATGTTGTGAAGAATCACTTTAACAGAGTTTATTAACAGAATAGATTCTGGTTCTTTGTGAGAATGAGCTGGGGAAGAGGGATATTGGGTACATTGCTGGAGAATTAATGTGGCTAGGCTAGCTTAGCATAAAGATTAGAGGCTGCTTCGAAGGTTAGAAATATACACCTGACAAAACCACTGAAAAGAACCCTTTTCAATTACTTAACCCATACAAGAGATGTTGCAACTGATAATCATTGCACATATTACATTAAGTTAAATGCACCATAGGCAGCTGTTTCATATGGACTAATACGTGTATTTGATCGGACACACTTTTGCAAATAGTCAATATTAAGGAATGGAAACTGGCCAAAAAACCCAGGGCGTCCCTAATTCATAAAGAGAAAGATTAAAGTAAAGGTTAAACATTTTATGAATCTGCCCGGCATTTTTTGTAGCATCTCCAACTATAGTAGAGTGTCCAGCTACGACTTTGTGAAGGGAGCCGCCAAAAACTGGGATCACTGTCCAGAACTGGCTCACTGATGAGATGCCACAAAATCCTTTACTGATCAAATACATTAATAGCATATATTTTTTCTTATAAAAGGTTTTTACAACTAGAAGACAAGACTAAACCGCAGACGTAGTTGGATACCTTATTAGCATCATTGTAAACAATCAGCACAGTGTCATCTACGTAGAGGAGGAACGAGATCTGGGCGAGATGGGAAAACATGTTATCACAATAATTGTTTTCATATTAGTTGTTATCGATATATATATCACGATATTATTAAAAAACTTGTCCTCATAACTTGTGATCAGTAATGGTGTATATTGTTGAAGTGTGAAATGAGTGCAGGTCAGAGAGAGAGTGATAAGGAAACAGAGACTCCGGACAGAGACTCAGACACAGGACGACCAGACCATTAAATCTGTCCTGAAGCAGCGGTGTTACACTTATGCAGCGGTGGAAACTCTCAAAAACAATGACGTAGTGGAAAACCTTAATAGATTTTGATCAGTCACTGCATCGATGCAGAGTCGTCGACCTCAATGCAGGAGCCCAAACATTAATATATGTGTCAACCTAACTCTAACTCTATTCCATTCACGTGATTGGTTCGGCGCAGCACTATTCTCATTATCATTGGCTGTTCGTGTTGTCTGCTAAAACATAGATGGTAGAGTTCTATCGACGTTATATCGACGATGTCGTATTCAAAACTTTTAGTGACCATGCCGATTATTGTGATATAAAAGCTATATCGCAATAATTATCTCATTTGTTTTCTATCGCCCAGCCCTATGCCCCCTTAATGCTGGAAGCTGCAAATTTGACCATCCAGCAGAAGAATATAAACAGAATGGTAGTGGGCCAAGTATAGGTTCTAGAGGGACACCATACCATAAAGCGTAGAGGGTATCTGTTATTAATTTTGTAAAATAAGATCTGTACCTCAATATACTATGTTATGGCTTCTCAGAATCCAGTAAATGTATCTGATCAATGATGCTAGTGAGGAGTTTGATTCAAATCATTGGCTAGAAGAAGAACATAAACATCAGAAAAAAAGTATCATGTGGATTGGCCTTTGTGTCACATAAATATGTGATTGATACAACACACATTCATCTAAAGCCATATGTTTGACTGACTGATAATGTGCCTGTTTCTCCAATGTGTCTGTATGAAGGTTATCGCCATGTGTACTTGGAAGGTATGGAGGAGGCGTCAATCTTTGTTCATGTAGCTGTGAATGACATCACTGGTAAGGTAAGTACTTCAATGAAAACCAGCCGAAAACAATAACATCTGTTACATTGACTCTTCTCAAATTTGTGAGACTCCGTGTGTAAGAGTGTAATGCAGAAAATCAATCACAATCGATTTTTTTAAGTATATTTTATCAATATTGTATGTGTGAGATTTATAATATTTCGGCCAATAACATTTAAACTTAACAACAAAACCTTTTTGAAGGGGGATCCTCAATCAAAGGCAAACTTATATGATGATGATATTAATAATAATTCAGAATTGTTGAAGAATGATCAGCAGACCAGTTGCATGGTGTGTGTGGGACTTGTTCACTGGTTGCTGCAGGGCTATTTTTTGATCTTCAGAACGATGTTGGTCATATTTAAGTTTTTTTTACATTGTTGCTATATGTTTAAACAGATTTGTATTTTCATAATATTAAGAGATTTTGTATTATCATATTATATTTTATTTATTAAGATTAACAATATCATTAAAGTCAATTCTTATTGCTGGCTGAAAATAGATTAACATTATATAGAAAAAAGTTATAGTCAATCTTCGCACATTGTAAACAACCAGTAACACTGATGCCACCAACTATGAGACCTTACTGCCTCACATTATATGATATTTTTCAGCCTGCAGTCTTCTGCAGTCATTATAGTCATGCAGATAGAATACCTGGAGGCCCAAAACTTTATTGTAAAATATTCGTAATTTCAGCTGAAGCATTTACTTTCACTACATTGAAAGTGGGGCTGTGGCAGTTTCTGGTTAAATGATTAATACCCTATATTTCTTTTTCAAAGTTTTATTCTCAGGATTTAAATAATGTAGGTGTCACTATCTCCTGTTAATACTCTATTTTCACTTCACTCAGCCGTGTCTCCAGACAAATGTAAATGACATATCTGTTGTTCATTGTCCTTGCTTTGAACTTCCTCTTTCTCAGCTGTTGCCATGTGCCTCCTGTTGTGATTTCTATCTTATCCCCCCCACCCATTATTTTCTTTCTTTCATCATCCCCGTCTCTGATTTTCGCTCTCTTCCTGTGTCTGTTTGTGATTCCAGTGGACCACTCTTTTTCCAAATGCACCATTTAGAGGCAAGACATTTTTAGGAGCCCTGAAGCTGCCGCTCAGAACTCAGGTGTAGTGAGACCCAGTCAGCATCTTGCATGAGCCGCACTCCACCGAATAGCCACCTTAATGACCCCCCCCCCCCCCCCCCCCCCCCCGTTCACACCCCCTTTTATCAGCCAATTTTAAGCATTGAAAATATGAGGCCAACTCATGTCTCACATGAGTTATGATGGCTTGACCTGCCTGCATCTTCATTGACCCTCAAGTAGATCCATTGTCATCAAGCTGCCCAATTAAAAGGCTGGATAGAGAGGCCAAACATAAAAGTCAGGGAATCTGCCAGGCTGCAGTGACTTGCAGTGCCATTTTTTCCTCTTAAATCAGGAGTTTTTCCAGTGTGGTGCACTGCAGGGGTATACAGTTCCACTGCATGTGAGGGCACTTCTCTTTTGTAATTGTATACATTCAATTTTTTTTTGTAGAGTTTGGTACATGTCTGAAAGCAATTTAGAGAATGCCTGGCAACAGGCCTACTGTGATTTTATGTTGGCACGAGATGTTGTCCTTGAGTCTCTTGGGCCAACAAGTAATGAAATAAAAATCCAATCAAATATTTTCACAAAGTTTGGAGCGATTGACACCCGTTTTCCAGCTTTTAACATTTTGAGAAAGTAAAGCATGTCTGGACTTTTCTCAGTACTAGATGAGCATTGGTATAATAACAATAACCACATCATGTTGGAGTACTGTCTAATATGTATACTATATATAATTATTTGCAGAAATTAAGGTAAAATGCTCCTCTGGCATGATTTTCTCTCCTGGTAGCTACATTTCTTGTTTTTCACACAGCCAAAAGCTCTTTTCTATATTGTCTTATCTTTTTGTCTTTTTTGTGGCCTTCCTGTTGTCATATGTTCAGTAATTCTTTCACCTGGGATCAGACTACTTGGATCTACTTCTTTCACGTTGTCCAAACTTTCTTTACAAGACAAATAATAACAACTGTAGGTTACACAACATATTAACTGCATATTAAATTTGGTTTGGCATTTCTGTTTGTGATTTTAACACTCATCGGTTTCATTGTCTAAATGTTTTCATGTTTGTAGGATTTGACTCCCCGACATTGTGACTGCTGACCAGTGTCGAGCAGAATTATAATTTATATTATGTGTAATCTCAAGTAAAGAAAACAGAAAAATAGCTTGAGGGCAGGCTTTGCTTCTGATCATTTTGACTTCCCTCTTTTGATTAATTATACAAAATATAATGATCTTATGAATCAGAATTTTGTTTATAAAGCAAAAATTAGCTTAATCTGTTATTATGGCAGTTTCATGAGGTCTTTTAATTAGTTCAGTTCATTAGAATAGTTTAATTTCTATATAGAAAAATAAGGCAGTTTATGTACCCACTGCTAACACATGACTGCAGTATTGTATTTTTCAGATGTATCCACAGAGTCTTTGTGGTCCCACTACTGAATCCCTGCACACAGTAGTTTCACATCACCCTATTTAGTTGTAGAGGTAAACACGGCTTGAGGTGCACTGTGTGTCTGACTGGTAGTTTCAATAAAATGTTTGTCTACTAATATTTAGTTATTATATTTATACAGATGTGTGGTGCTCAAAATGTATTACAGCCTACCACTTTGAATCTAAGTGGAATTCAAAGCTAGTCAGCATGGATTGCATCTGAATGATTATATTAAAAACTACTAGTGATCATTCAAATTGTATTAAAGAGTATATTGATTTCCTTTTTACGCATGCTCACTGTACAACTATCCATGTGCTTTTGAAATAATGCAGCGTGGACTAGTGCCACCTGCATTAAAACAAATGTTTTCCTGCACGACCTCTCTGTGATTTACTTTAAGCTTTCTTGTTTGTTTGACAATAATATTTCATTGTGTTTTTTTCAGGCCAGAGCAGCCAGCGGCATAAAAGGGCTGTTTCACAGAAACCCAAAGCAAGCTTCCCTGGACAGCCATGCTGTTGCACAGCACAGCCGTAAGCACCCATTTGGTGCCCACCTCCTGCGCCGCACTGCCAGTGCACCAACCAAAGGCCAGCCCAAAATCAAAAAGGGCTATCCAGAGATCACCATCGACACCAAAGACTACAGCTCAGAGGGCGCTAGTGAGGATCGAGAGTCTGAGGACCGGGACAAAGCCTCGGCTACCGCCTCTCAACAGCCCACGCCACCACAACACCTGACTGGGGATTCACTGGCATCCCACCAAGCCACCAAGGCGCCCAGGGACCATCCTGACACCAATGGGGCTTTTCACCCTGAGGAGGGTAAAGGTAAGAGCCCACTTTTTGCTAAGCGACGACCCATGAGTGAGCCTCCGAAACGAGCCAGTCGGCTCCGCTTTCACGACTCACCGGACATGAAACCAGGGGTTTTTGCGCGTGTTGCACTTAACAGCTCAGGCCGAGTGGGGGTGTCATCCAACTGCATCTCATGTGTGATCGGCTCAAAGGAGAGTCCAGAGGCTGAAAGAAGGGGTCAGGTTGAGGAAAGGCCGAGATGCAAATCCAAAATGGCTGCAGGAGAGAGACAGGAGGGAAGTAATGGCTCCTCGTCAATCAAGAGACAGGTTAAGCCAGAGCCTGTAACCAAGCCCCAGCCTCTAGCTGCCCAGCCAGAGTTACAGCAGTCTTCCCCCGAACTCAAGTCCTGCATGGATCCCCAGTTTCAATCCTTACCCAAGGCTCTCCTCCAACCTGTCCCCTTTCCCAAGTCCAAAGCCAGGCAGACTCTGGGTACCCAGCACATCCGTCCTCAGCCTCACTCATCACAGAGGAACACCCGGTCCTGCAGTGTTCCCCGTAGACACCCTGCCAACACTGTAACACCCGCGCAAAGCCTCACACCAGACTGCAGGACCAATCGCTGTTGGCAGCAGGCAACACCCCCCAGCTATGGTGCGGTTTGTCGCTCAATGCTCATCCCATTTCCTGCAAATGAAGCTCTCTTGCTCAGTGACAGTAGCAGCTGTGACAGCTTGCACAGTGCGAGCAGCTTTGAGTCTCTTCCGATGCTTCCTCCATGTTCGGTCCTTGACAGCCGCAAGAGGGCTGTAGGCACCCTGCAGCGTGAGATGAACGCACTTTTTGCTCTGAAAATGGAAGAATTACGCAATAAGTCCCCCATGTTCTTTGCTGGTAAGATGTCTCTGAGACAGTCTTGGTAATAACCCAGTGGCTTCAGTGTAGTGGTTGTAGTGGACCTCTTACATAATGTAACTCTACAGTGTAATGTAGACTTTTGACTAGCCTCCATACGTACCAAGAGCATAAATGTGGTAGATTGTGGTGTTAGAAACCTGTTAGAAACCCCTGCTGTTTACCTGTAGCTAAGACTCACATTGGTATCCCATGTTTTCCTGATAGTTTGAAAAAATCTTAGAGTTGATTTTGGGGTTATTTTCACTGAATTACATTTCGGCTGATTAATTCCCATTTGTTTGCCTTTCTTTGCCTTAAAATACTTTCCCTGATACCACCCACCTTTTTGGCAGATGAGAAAAGTGGTAAGTTACAACCTAAAATGAATGGAGGTAGCTATGTTCAATCTAGTGACTTTAATGCATGTACTCTAAAGTAGCATGAATACAGAAAGCTCCCAGCACATCGTCTCCCCCTTTTAGTCCCGTTCACCAGGCTGCAGCTGGCTGCCCCGCCTAATGGTGCAACACTGTTCCAGACATTTTCGTACAAGCTGTTTTGATTTACAATAACACATTTATTCAGGCCAGTCCTATGCTTGTGTTTGTTTATTCAAAAAGTGTGAGGTCCACATGGAACGTTGACAGTATTCTGTTAAGATTTCCAAGTCATGCTCCTCCATGGTTCTCTGTAAACAATGCACAGTGATTGCAAGGGAGAAATATATTTTTATCCATTAAATATGTACCACTTATAGGCCGGTCACAGCCTGGACAGGTCGCTAGTCTAAAAATGTCCTTGATACAAGTGCTGCCATCTTGTGTTGAGAACATTATTTGGAGCCAGAGTCTACACAGTAGTGATCTTTGAATGGAGCCCCAGTATCAAGCTCCTGCTGATATGTGCAAGTCAGTCTCACCTGTCTATCATGACGTCCTAGTCGTTTTTTATAGCATTGAATTACTAACCAAGGAGTACGGGTTGACAAATTAATTGAATATGTTTTTCTATAATTATTTGAAATGAGTAGAAAAGCAAAATGATTTTATTTGAATAGAAAAAGTTCAGTATTTATTGCTGAATCAAACTGTGTTTATTACTGATAACCATATCATCTTTTTACTGTAACAGAGGTTTTTAATAATACGTCCTACTAAAATTGAATTTAAATATTTAGTTTAAATATGTTGTCGGAAGCTAAACTTTTAACGCATGCAGTCTAATCCACCATTACAAATCAGTTGTATCAATAAGTACTTTACCAACAGCTGGACATTGTTTGTCCTACTATAACTGCTTTAGCACTGGAAGTCTGGCATGCGTCCAGCTGAAAACTCCTTATCCTCCGTCACATGATATATTTCAGGGGAGTTCAGTTCCAGCTCAACACCAGCTGTTCTATACACGGCATGCCCATTCCTCTTTAGGGAGTCAGATTTATGGCCCTCTGTACACAGCAGATGTGTGCTTACAATGATAGTCCTACATCGCTGGCTGATGCTGTACTTTTTATCAAATCATGTGATGGGTCTCTCTCCACAGCTTTACCTCTTCTTTCTTCCTTTCCAGTGTAAAACAAAAGCTGTTTGTTTATTTAGTGATTGATCTGCATTAACATCTCTTGTTAAGATGCTTTCTCTGTCCTGTGAACTGATTCCTTTCCTCCATTCCCCCCCTCTCTTCTTTCCACTTTTGCTAAACTCCTTTTTCCCCTCTGTCCCTTTTGCACGCTCTCTCTGTTCCTAGTGCAGAATTGAGGGGATGACCAGAGCCAGGTAAACTGCTGAATGCATGCAGCCTTAAAATACAACCTTCACACCTTCACTTCACCCATCACTCTTTCTTATCCCACCAGCCTGCTTCGTCACACCTCTGGGGGTTGGTTGGGTTTTGTAATCCATTTTTTGCTTTATTTTTACATATTTTCGCAATGCACAAACTGATAATGATATCAATGGGTAGTAATGGGAGCACAATGCTAACAGGGCTCAAGAGTGCGAACATTTTAGACTCAACATTTTAATAGGTTGCACCACTTCGCCTGGAATTTATTTCGTCCCCAAAATAGTTGTTAATAAAAATCAACTGGGTCTATGGACCTTTGCCTTTGACGCACATTAAAGTGATTGATTAATAATGAATATTTTTTTCAGCGTATAGAGGGGATTGTATGTACACACTGACGGACAGCCATTGCGCGCTTAATGTGAGCACATGCGCAATGAGCGTTACTAAAGGGCACATTCCTTGTAGGCAAACAGAACACACAAAACAAACACAAAAAAAGATAGTATATATTCACAATCAAGATAAACAATTGATTATGTTGTAGTCGACGGATGTCATTCCAGTTGTTACACCTTCCTCCGCTCCTAATCATGATTTACTATCTTCCGTGGAGATGGCTTCATCCGATTCAGAACCAGATCAAGATTCGGAGCGTACTAGAAACAGGAACATTTAAAACTATGCCTTTAGAAAGGAATTGCTTGAGCAGTCCTCATGAAAAAGAACGGGTTAAATGTCAACCAAACCTACGCCAACGACAGAGCGTATGTGGTGGTGCAACTTAATGATAAAGTTAGGCGCACCAGTGCAACCAAGGAAAAAGTTAGTCTGGAGCCCTGTGCTAGTTTTTTTTTCTGTAGACATCAGTGAAAAGAGGTGCATGTCCAGACAGAGACCCTACTGGAAAATGCCAGTCATTAAACTGAAGTTTGCACAGAATCACTTTTCAGTGTTGAATGTATTCCGTCTTAAAGTTTATTGGATTGATTAAAACATATGCCTTACAATCCAGTCAATAAGTATTTCGACAGTTTCACTTTTTTTTCTCAGGATCAAAACATTTGTTTAGAATTTGAATAATGGACACTATTTTAAAAGTATCAGCTTTAATTTGAGTAGTTGTAGATCTAGAAAGGACTGTGTTATTATAATAAACTAATTAAAGTGTGTGATACATTAACCTATTCTTTTCGGAAATTCCCAATAATAAAGACCCGACAACAAATTACACACAAAATATCACACCAAGACAATACAGATCACAACTAGCCATGAGATGCAGGTAAAAGCCTCGGTAAACGAAAACAATTGGACCTTGTGTCAAGTTTACTTTGTGAGGTTTGGGAATTAGAAGTATCTCCATCAGAATAACTCAAATTAAATACTCCAAGGTTCTCTCTATAGAGCTGATTCTCGTTTGCCAAAGGTAACTGAAGAGTTGGATTTCCCATACGCACCACACGGATGTTTAATGGCTGAATAAAAGAATGAGGTATATTTATTTAATTTTATTGCAGCAGATCTGTCTAAGTCTAAAATGTCCTGTAACACCTTTGATTCATTGTGTACCTTTATATTTTACCTTTGACCATTATGCAAATTAATCAGATACCTGTATATCATATGCAGTGATATACTGTATATGACCAAGTATATATGTGTTCCCATTATGTAAATTTTGTCAACAGTTTGTCTTTTTTTGGGGGGGAGGGGGGATTATCCTGTCATTTACTAATTTTCTCCTGCTTTTTGTGTAACAAAGTGAATGTTTATTCTTTAATTATATACCAGCATGTAAAATGTTATTAACCCCTAAAAGTTAGGTCTTTGTTGACTGTGCCAGGGGGCGCTGTGTACACCTCTGATTTCACAGTAATAGCACTTCCACTACCTTCACGCCAAATGCATAGATTGTGAAGCGCATCAACAATAGCTACATCGCAGAATCCGTTTTAAGCATTTAATTTTGCTCACGACAAAATAGTGAATTGGTCACATTTTGCAGATATTAGTTTAATAAGGTCAGTATTAGGGCTGATACCAAACCATCAGATTAGTTCAATCCTAAATCCAGGCACATAATGTTTAACTTTATAGACCAAAGGCCACAATTGATGGAGGGTAATGAGTTATTTTTTGTTTTTCTCTCCACAGTCTGTTCTACAGTGCAGAGACCAGCTCCCCCCCTTCCATTTCCTGTGCTGAGCTCTGAAAACCCCAGGAACCCACATTCCATCCGTTCTCCAAAAGAGAGGCTTGCACCACATTGTGCTTCATCTAGACTACTGCACTCACCATCCACAGCAATAAATGCAGACTCCCCATTGGCTGTTGCTTCAAATGGGCTGATGGACAGCCCCATCAAGATAAGGGACGACGTGACGTTTCCTACCCTTTCCAGAACCCTGTCACTCTCTACGACAAAGCCTGCTGAGAATACTGTCCTGTCCCAGTGCAGTCAAGACACCCAGACCAACAGAAGTACTTATACATTCAACCAAGAAACTCTGACAGAGAAGACAGAGGATATGGCAGAATTCAAGTCTGACCACAGAGCGAAGGCTCCTTCTGCATCAGTGTTCACTGGACCCCCTGCAGTTCCAGCACCTCAGAATGCCCAGGCCAGGAGAGCCCTTTTTAATAGTCTGCCATCACACCCACCAGTAAGAAGAACAAAAAGCGAGGGTCATGTTCGGGTGGATGTCGCTGCAGCTGGACAGGCCCAGTCAGCCATACCAGAGGTCTGCACTGATGCAACCATGAACGACCGCCTTTGGAGAAAGCTGGAACCAAGCAGCCACCGAGACAGCATGTCCTCCTCCTCTAGCATTTCTTCCAGCGACACAGTCATTGACCTGTCCCTGCCTAACCTGGCCAGGAAAAGCCTCACCAGCCTGCCTACAGCCAGCAGCACATGCATTCCTCCCTGGGTCAACTGTCGTCACTCAGCATTACTCTCCTATGATACCCTGCCAGTTAGCAAGAGCAAGTCAATCCCAAATCTTCAGCAAAGTCACAGCTCCATAGATGAGCTTAATCCCCGACCCCTGCAGCCCACACAGAAAGCTTGTATGGACTCACCAAGCAGACTGACTCAAAGGAGGCACACCTGGAGTCGGCTCTACATGGAAGGGCTCAAGCAGTCATCAGCCAACAGGTCTTCCACTGCAACCACAACCCCAACAGATACAACTTCCATTTCCAAAAGCCTTGGGGATCTGACCTCTGATGACATTTCCTGTAACTTTGACAGCAAGTACCGCAGCATCAGCCGCAGCTTTATTGTTAGGCCAACTAGGGAACAGCTGCGCAAGGGCAGCCCACGGAAGTCTTTTCCATCCAACAACCTGACAGAGCAACTACGGAAATTGACTGATGTGGAGCCACTGACTGCAAGTGACTTTGCCTCAGAAAACAAGCCTAGAGAGTCACACGAGGAGACTGTGGATGAGACCTTAGTGCGAAGGACCTCCTCGAGGAGCCAAAGCAGAGTGCGGTACATTGCAAACAGGGCCAAGAAGGCCATGGAAAGGCAGAGGCTCCAGGGCCTGGTCCAGGGCAGAAGTGCAAGTTTTAGCCTTACTGGTAGCATTGGCAGTGGAAGTAGTGCTAGCCCCATTGAGGAGCGGGGAAACCCCGAAGGGGCGTGTTGCACGGCCCGCAGTCCCTGCACCAGCCTGGACCTGCTGAGTCAACTTACCCCCCTAGGATCGCCAAGACAGCCCGAGTCCTCCCCAAACCCTGAAAACAGTGAAGTCTTTTTTATGCTCAAACTCTAAGAACTGGTGGACTTGGAACTGAGTGTGACAGAGTTCGAAATTTTTTGTAATACAGTCCAGTTTTTCTCATTTTAATATCTTTTTTTAAAGAAAGTTGCGGTTCTTGCAGCATGTCTTGCAGAAAACTGGTAATGCAGATCATTTCAGCATCTCACGGAAAAATGGAATCTCCTATATTAGTGACCCATCAATCCCTCGCCTTGACTTTGTGTGTCTTTTTTTGTTTTTTACCTGTTCAGTCAAGAATCACTGTCTTGAAGATAGTGGGGGGGTTCATTCACAAACAACTACTGCAGCTCTCATCTGTCTGCACCAAATGTTAGATACTTGTCAGAATTTATTTCGTGAAAAACTACCAGAAGTTTTTGTCTGTTTACGTTGACTGTGATCTACTCTCATGTTTGAGATTTTGTTATTAACATTACATACATCCAGCACCAACAGATCATAATCAGAGGAGACCATTTTAAATACTTTTTTTATTTACTCGAATGGTATGATATACTTCAAGCTGAAGATTAATAGTTGATGTCAAACAGTTTATCAGCCCATGCATCCACTTGCAATATTTTGAAAATAATGGCATGGTATCATATTTAAGAGATAATGTACAGTTCGATGCTAAAAGCTGAGACTTGTCTCATGTCTTTGAAAAAATGGTAAGGAATCATCCTTACAATGCAGGACGAAAGTCTTTTAGTATCTTTGTGTAGTAGTTACATTGTAATTTGACTCTGCTGCCAATATTTTGCAAACATTTCTGATCTGTGGCATGTCACAGCACTGAGCTCATGTACTTTAACGAAGTGGTAGACACAGAGTTTAGCCCTTTTTTTACTTGACTGCATGTCTTATATGCACCGTAATGTTTAACCTAAGGCTGTGCTTTATTTTACAATTTTTTTAAAGATTTGGTAATATTCCAAATCTTTCGTTTTGGATGGTGGTCACAAGAGCATCATGTCCAAAACCCTGTGTTCTCATCGGTCTGTAGCACTAAAACAAGATGGAAATGATCTGTATAAAAGCATGTTTATTTTTCGACCTGCTGTATTGTTTGCACTGCCATGACAGTTATTTGTGCAAAATCTTAGGGATAATATTGAATTCAAACAATTGTGTAATTAAGACCCAAATAAATCTCAAATGAATATTATTGAAAGTTTCACAGCTCATTTATTTTATTTACACTTTATCCATCAACAGCTGCCTCTGTTCAGAGACAAAGACAAGTCTTTAACAAAGCATTTGAACTGAGCCTTATACAAGCTGACATGTAAAAGCCTTTGGCTTTAATTGGTTTTGGCAGGGTCCGCTTGATGCTTTAATTATGGACTCTGCTTGGTTCTGTGTTTACCAGACCTCACCTTTCTCAACCTCTCTGGCGGAGAACCCAGACCCCCTGTAGGAAGGGAGACTGTTCCAGAACAAAGACTTGAGGCTGCACAAGAGTCTACAAGCCCAACCAGTCATTAAAGGAGAAAAAAACATCTTTTCAGTATCGCTTGCCAAACAAGTTCTGATTTTTTTTTTTAAGGCTACAAAACTATTTCCCAGACTTTTTTTCAGCCACAAATGTGACGCTGTTTATGGAATGAAATTGATTTAGACCCTGATAGTATGCAGGAAATGTATTTATTCCCTACCTTTGCTGGCGCAAAAGAAAATGGTTTATAATCCGTTTACTTTGACAACCTCTCGGATACTGGTCAATATTGAAATAAGCAATCTAATGTGGACAACTTTGACTGGCTGAAATCCACCTAAACTTAAAAGTGCTTTAGGCTTGAAAGCCAAACCCGAAGCCATATCTGGGAATCCATGCAGCCCCTCGATGAACACAGTTTTTCACTCAGAGGTTTGTCCCCTTTCAATTCTGGTTTCCAAAGCTGACGGCCACCCCTGGCGAGCTGTCCGACTCTGCCAGGCCTCTTCCTCAGCTCTGTCAGACTTTGTGAAGCACGACATGCTCATTTTAGCGCCACAGACTCAGCTTCAGCCAGCCACAAACACAAAAGACGGCTTCATTAGGATTCCAAGAAAACCGCAGAGTTCCTTTTAAAGCTGTATTTATCTACACAATTTGGCACGGTCTGGCCTCTCAAATGAAACCTCCGAGCTCTGTCTAGCACTTCAGACTGGGAGAGAAAGTTTTTGTCAGAGTGATTCAGTTCCTCCTTTCAAGATAAAATCATTGTGTTTTTGAAAAATGTTTTGTGCAAATAAATCTTGTTTGTGTCGTTTTGATACGGGATGGGGTTTTGTGGAAACTAAAATATGAATATTGATGGAATCAATGTTATTTTTAAATGTGGGGGGTTTAATTCATGCACTTTTAGCTCTAAATGTGTGAAGGCTACTTCACATGATCATGTGTTGTCAGCACTGTAGTAAAGCAGACATAGTGCTCACATTGAAGAGTCCCTCAAGGTTTGGCAGGAGTTAAACTCCTTCCTCTGACTCTCTGGGACCTCAATCCATCTGTAAGGTTGTTTACACCACCACCACCCCACAATCCACCTCCCTTTTTCAGTTTTCATTCTGCCAAAACCTCGTTCCAGCAGTCACAGGTCTATTCCCCCTCTGAGCTCATATCTCCTCCCTCCCTCCCTGTGCTCCCCCATATAAACCCCCACTACATTCTGCAGAACACAACCCTACCAACACTTGTCCTCCCTTGCGTTGAAGTCAAGGTTTTATTCCACACTGCAGATAACGGGGTAAGGAGTTTTTGACCAAGTTTTTTTAACAGACATGTCTACAGTGTTTTTCTATTATCCGATTGGTATTTCTAGGTAGAACGTATTTGATATCAAGCGTTTCTCATTATAAATGTTATGGTCTGGGTAAATTATGTTTTGAAGAAATATACAAATTTGTGTGATTTTCAGGTTGTGGCAAAATGAAAGGCTGCAATGTTTTTCTCCTCTGTGTGGCAGCCTTCAGTACTTGGACAGTTACAGCAGGTGAGACGAACACACAACCTTGCACTGCAAAACATGTTGGAATGTTCAATCAATCATCAAATTGTCTTTGTATTAACCATATTCACAAATTAGAATTTGTCTCGGAGGGCTTAACTAAGTGTGACATCCTCTGTCCTTAGCCCTCAACAAGAGTAAGGAAAACCTACCAAAAAGCTAAAAGGGAGAAAGAACATAGAAAATCAGAGAGAGCCACATTTGAGGGATCCCTCTCCCAGGACGGACAGAAGTGCAATAGATGCAGCACGTAGCTGAACACATCAACAAAATAGAAGAGTATTTACAAATTGATTAGAATAAACTGTTTTCAACACATGAAAAGGTGTGTCAAAATATTTGTATATAAGAAAATGTCTGATAAAGATTTAGGGCAATGACAATTAAAATGGAGGGGTTATTGCCAGTAATGGTAGAATATGTGAGTGGGCGTAGTGTTGGTTAGTTTAGAGCAGGGTCAAAGGACAAATGTTTTGAGGCAGAGCACAGTTCTCATTCAGTAGTCATCGCCCGACTTTATGGGCGGGATGAAAATCCAAAGAAGGGCCCATGATGCTCTTGATGATGACCTTTTCTTCCTCATCTCTCCTCTGTCATGGAAAACGACTCATTGTTCACTGCGTTCCTCAATGTCGTTTACCAAAGTGAAAAAGAAGACCGTGAACCTATTTGAACTGGCTGGTAGCCTTTGTTCCCTCCAGGCAAAGTGGACCTTTTTTATGGAGAGAAACTAGATCCGAAATAACGAAAAATATTAATTTCATGATCTGAAAATGAAAAATTAGATTACGTATGATCACAAAGTGTGTGTATCACCTGTCCCTTTTCTGAGAACAACCAGTTTCCATTGTTTCTTCCATTCAAAGTCGTTCAACAACCTCAGTCGCCAGTGCATGATTTTTACCACAGACAAACGACATCTATGCTTAAGAAAGAATTGTATTTTCACCCAGACCTAGTTATTTTCCTAAACCAGCCAAACCTTTGACTACCACAACTGTAACCACAGGTCTATCATTGTAACTATGACAATGACGGCCGGGCACACCTACACCTCTGTGGGTTGCATTTAATATCAGGTTGTTTCAGTCACAACTCTTTCTCCATGTAATTCCATTTCTATGCAAAAAAATAACTAAACTGCAACAGCAAAGAAATATATACTGTGGCTGGATTTTTCTTAAGGGCAACTCTATGAAGGGCAGCGGTGGACAATGCGAGGGTACAAGGCACATTACTTTTATATTAGAGTTGAAATCCAGAGTCACGATGGCTCAGGTTGGATAAAGATAGATGGATAGGTGAATGGGTCTTTGAATAGACGTAAAAGAAGTTTTCAAATTTAAACAGTTTGTGTCCCTCTGAACTTCCTTTGCTCTATCAAAACCGAACACGGCCTTTCCCCAACCTAATTAAAGAGGTTCTCTTTCAACATTTTAGTGATACATGCATTATGAACATATTTGCTAAATACTTGACAAATGTTTGAATAAGCAGCATATATCCTCAGCACATTCTGAGAAAAATCTAATGTGGTTGCGTTCCTTATGTATTTTCCATCAGAGCATTTCAGGGAGACAGGGTCGACAGAAGCTGCACATTTATTCTTCACATTTTCAATGTGTTGACTCAATTATGTTTCTGTCATTTTTGACATTACATTCTGTAAAGCTTGGTGCTTTGTGGCTCCTTCCACTGAGGTTTCACTCAGCCAATGAGATCATCTCCTCCTCCAGAGCCAGCGTCAGTCCGCGAAGTTGATGCTACGCTCTTTGAGCTCTGGCCAACCGAGACGGGGGTCACGCTCCCAAATCATCCCTCACACTTGACACTTTCCCCCGCTTGCCCCTCTACACTGCTGGAGTCCTATCAAACCATAGAGGGGGCATCATCCACTGTGGCAGCTGCACCATTTCTCACCAGTGGAGGGGCCACTGACTTGCTGTGGTCCAGAAAGCACTGTGATAAATCAATTAATTGTATGGGGGGGCGGGGGGGGGGGGGGGGGGCTCTGCAGGCAAGTGATGAAGTGACAGGCATCTCCGCAGATCGTAGGTCCTGCCATCGTCTCTAGGGGAGACTGACGGGTTGTCATTGGCTTTATGTGAACAAAACGGACCCTGTTTGTGTTATCATATGCAAATAATGAAAACAGGCACCCCTGGCACCTCCGCTCGACCCCCCCCCCCCCCTCTCTGATGGACCCTGGCAGAGCATGTTAGGAACACTGCGAATGCCATTGGTCACAGTTACAGCACAAGGGACATAACTCCGAGTGTCATGGGCAGAGTCGGAGACTCTGGTGGGTGGTAAAAAAAACGACAGCAAAGAAAAACATCCTTGATCCCCCTCACAGGGGCCCAGATACTCCCAGGGTGTACCTTGCAACCGTCCACTCAGTGTGGAGGCCTTTTCTCAGATCTCCTGAAAAACAGCCGACTACAAGCCTGCCATTGTCCTCCAGTGGCTGTCTGGCTTATTCACTGCCGCGGCAGAGAGAAAAACACGTGAAGGGGACTCAAAGCAACAATATGCCTCATTAAGAATCACGAGCTACTCTGCCTGTAAGCCTGTGTGCAAGGAACCAAACCACTAATCAGCCAAACAAGTGGCTCAGACTAAATCCTCTCATCTCTGTGCTGATGCTTGATAACGTTGACTTGCTTCATTACAATCCAGAATTTATTGTGCTAATTGTTTGTTTGTTTTTTCCATTTAGATGCCAAAGAGTTATCCATCACCACTATAAAGGTATTGTTTCTTTCTTGTACCCAGAGGGGTGAGAATAGCCAAACTGGGGCCATGCAGATGTAAATTGAATCATTCTTCTCTACTACCCAGAATTTCTTACTTTTGTAGTTTCAACATTTTTTTTATCAGCAATAGAAATTTTACAACTTTTATCCAAATTTTCCACTATTAATCCTCAGAGTTTAAGTCTCATATATACTTAGTCTTGGTTGGTTTGATGTAGATATCAGTAAATGTGAGTCATAGCTCTGCATGACTTGTTCTATAGATAGCGCCATTCTGCTCGAAAATATGTCCTTATGTGTTTATATTATTGTAATATAACCGTTTTCTCCTGGTTGTGAAATATGAGGCTCTACTGCCAGTTGACTTCTCCATGTCTGTGATTGGTTATATGTAATAAAACAAGCCTATATTATGTGCATGAGCTCAGATCTTGATGAGGAAAACCTGGATTGGCTTACTGAGTTGATAACCAGCTTACTCTGACCGCTTAACCTGATTGAGATTGTTCGGTTAAGTTGAGCTGGATCTCGGAAAGATATCCTGGGTATGTTGAACTCACTTTGTTGTACAGGTCTCCCCATGATCACATTGCGCCCTGATCTGCGCCCTAGTGGATGTCTTTTGAATCCCCATCAGCTAAAATTTTACAGTCTGACTTTCAACTCCTACATTCATCCTATACTGTAACATCATCATCAATACATAAGGTGGGCCCACATTCAGTTGAATAACTTAATAAAGTGATTCAGATCATGTGAATAAACACTTGGTTTGATTATAAGTGGTTGTCTACCTCCTGGTGTTTCTTGTCCTTGCTGACTTATGTGTTGCAGAATTTCGTTTCTCACCTCTTATCACCTCACATGAGTTGCACCAGTCATCCTCTGAAGACTGCAGAGTAATCCTCAAATAATCGTTCACATCCTGAGAATTTCTTATTTTAATCGAAGCTTTGCAAAGCCATTGTATCACCAGCTCTCCCTCAGTGATCCATCACACCCAGTAAAATGAGTCTGTTTGCGTTGTTTGTCCAGGAGGAGCCGTACACCATGAGCAGAGGCTCTGAGCTGGAGGGCTTCTGCATGGACCTGCTCACAGAACTGTCGAAGATAATGGGCCTCAAGTACAATGTGCACCTGGTGAAGGATAACCGCTACGGAGTCATGGATGCCAGCGGCAACTGGAACGGCATGATCGGTGAGATCGTCAGAGGGGTAAGTCAGAGGCCATGCAACTGTCATATCATGGTTTTTATTTATATAGTGCTTTTCTAGTCTTGATGACAACTCAAAGCTCGTTACAGTACAGTTTGACATTCACCTATTCACACACAAATTCATACAGTGCATCTATGAGCAGCACTTTGTTGTTCTATGAGGGGCAATGTACGGGGTTCAGCATCTTGCCCAGGGACACTTCGGCGTGCAGATGGGTCAGACTGGGGACCGAACTGCCGACCTTCAGGTTGGAGGACGACCGCTCTACCCCTCAGCCACAGCCACCCCATCACAGTTCATGTACAGCATGTTAGGGTTTAAATTGTATGATATACTATTAGGTAATAATATGTACAGTTTGAGCCTTTTTTACTAAATGTTAAGCCGCTTTATATTAACAAAGCTGAAATCAGTAAATTGAAGATCTGCTCCGACCCAAAGTGTTGGAAATTCAATAACACAATTATTTGTAAATACATGTTAATAAATGGAGTGAAATTTATCAATAAACCAATATTTTAGTATACTTTTATAAATTATTGAATCTTTGGTCACTAATGCCATGTCTCACATATTTTGTATAAAAGGTAATAAATAATTAGTTTCGGTTTAATAATCAATTATTCCCATGCTTTGTGGGTTAGTTTTAATTATGTAACAAATAATGATTAAAAATTCTATCAAAACAACAGTTAAATGTATCTGCTGCTTAACACTACAGTACTGTGTAACCATGTTACGTACACTGTTGTACATGTGAATATGTGTGTGTGCCTCCGTGGACCATCAGGAGGCTGACCTGGCTGTGGCCCCGCTGACCCTCACTGCTGTCAGAGAGCAACATGTGGAAATGACCACCCCCTTCATGCAGACAGGAATCGGCTTCATCCTGCGTAAGGACGTGGCCTCTGAGGAGAGCACCCTCAGCCTGCTGGCGCCCTTTTCCACCAACATGTGGATTGGAATCCTCGTTGCCTTCCTGCTAACAGGTCTCTGCATATTCCTGGTGGGCAGGTACGTTTCAGAGGGTCAACACAGAAACCGTTGACTGATATAATGTCTTCAAATGCTGTAGAAACCAGGACACACAGCTCATGTTCAATGCAAATTTTACACTGGGACAATAAAGTTTGTCATCTTGTGTCCTGTCTTCTCATGTCGTGTCATGCGTTGTCGTGTCCACATTTATTATCTAATTTCGCGTTTTGTCGTATCTTGTCGTGTCCTCATGTCTTATCATCTCATGTTGCGTGTTGTCGTGTCTTGACGTGTCCTCATTTCTTATCTTCTCATGTAGCATGTTGTCGTGTCTTGACGTGTCCTCATTTCTTATCTTCTCATGTAGCATGTTGTCGTGTCCTCATGTCTTCTCTTCTCGTGTTGTCTTGTCCTCATTTCTTATCTTCTCATGTTGCGTGTTGTCAAATCTTGATTTATCCTCATGTCTTGTCTTCTCGTGCAATGTGTTGTCGTGTCTTGATGTGTCCTTTCTTGTCGAGTCATGTGTTGCCCACACGTGTCTAGTCTTCTCGTGTCTTGTCTATTATCATGACTAGATAACAACAACTGATATGATTTCTTGGCTTTGGTAAAGGCTCCTTAATTGCCACCCTCTTCGCACATAAAGTTATATTTCAGTAAACAGAATCCTGCTGCTTTAACGGTGCTGGTTATGATGTCGTCTGTCATTGTGCAGGATCAGTCCCAGTGAATGGTCCGAGCCAGACACAGAGCAGCACGACTTCACTTTGCTGCACAGCTTCTGGTACATCACAGGAGCTCTCACCTTACAAGGTAACCCAGCAGCCAGCTCAACACATCCACAGCCTCAGAAACCCACTGTTGGCTGCATCAGTCTGACCTGTCAGAATACACACACTGCTCTGCTAACATATTGTTGGATAGAATGTTACAATGGTGGTGATGAGATGGTTAAAAACCAATTATTTGTGTGAGGTACAGAACAGAAAATGTAATTTCACCTTAAAGTATATACTATATATATATATATATATATATATATATATATTAATACAACTGCATACATTTTGGTATCAGAGCTGCAATCTAAAAGAAAATACCTTCTTGACAACATTATTAAAGAAGATGCAACAATAATTGGAATCCAGTGCTGAACATATACAGTGTTGTGTTGCTTTGATAAAGATGAAGCATAATGTCTAGCTGCCTTTGATCCAGTTTTTTTTTGTATTCTGTATGAGCTGAGCTGACTGAGTCAGAGCCATCTTAACATAATACAATACTGTATCCTGTTGACATTATTAATCATTCAGGGAGGTGTTATCATGACATAACTATGTCTGTCTGGATTGTTTAGAACAGAGCATGAATATTATATTTTGGCTTTAAAGGGATAGTTCAAACTATTCCTTTAACATAGTGGGCTCTTCTCACCGACCGCTGCCTGTGTCCTCTCAGGTGCCGGTCCTCACCCTAAAGGCCTCTCTGGACGTTTTGTCAGCGCCATCTGGTGGCTATTTGCTCTAGTGCTGCTGGCCTGCTATTTTGGCAACTTCAACTCCAAATTGCACTCCAACAGCAAACACGTCTCCATCAGCAGCTTTGAAGACCTCGCCAACCAGGATGTGATCGATTATGGCACAGTTGAATCTGGATCCACCATGTTTTTCTTTAAGGTAAATTCAGTTACTCTTAACTTTCCAAATGATCGGAGTCATTCCAGCTGCCCTGAGATAGTTTGATAAATGGTCCACATCTAAACCTAGTATTTGGATAGACTGTGTCTGGTCAATGTGCAAAATAGTTTAAAACTGCTGTGGAACCACCTTACCTTAATTAGTATATTCATATTGTCAAAAGTCATAGCACAAACAGTTCCCACAATAAACAAACACTAACGACCGTGGAGAGAAAAAAGGAGAAACCTCTAGAACGAGGCTCGATATGGGCAACCGGTTGGGGTGAGCAATGACAAAATGGGGGAGAGAGGAGGTGTGTTAAAAAGAGGGGAGAAAAGAGAGAGAGACCAGGAACCATTGTAACCATCATATTCTAGCTCTATCCGACTGGTTGTCTAATAATAAATGAAATGATCAGAGTGATATTTATAGATGTAATTATGGTACTGAAAGTAAGTTACAAGACTAAATTTGATTGATTGACAAAAGGTTTCTGATAATGGAAAAATTTGTTTGAGAGCCAATGACATCTTCAACCCTCAACAGACTAATGGTGCACCTGCATCAGGAACATTCCAGGACGTCATGCTGCACCATTGTCAGTCTAGCCAATAACGTGTTCTGCTGAAATCTTGTGCACTCAGAATATTTGTAGAGCACAACAGGATTATTATGTTTCTTCTTTCATTCTTTTCTTTCCCAGAGTTCCAAGAATCCTCTGCTCGAGCGTATCTACCAGAACATGGAGCGTAAGAAGAGCTTCGTGTCCAGCATGGAGGAAGGTCTCCGCCGTGCCCAGGAGGGAAACTTTGCTTTCATTGGTGAAGCAGTGTCCTTGGACTTGGCAGTGGCTCGTTACTGTAAACTGGTCCGATCACAGGAGGTCATCGGTATGAGAGGCTACGCCATCGCAGCACCACTGGGTGAGATCTTTGGCCGTATAAGGATGTTTTCTTTTATTTGGGAAGATGTGGGTCACCTCAATGAAAGTGCTTTGGGTTACATTTCCATTGCAGACTCTATGGATAAGGGTGAGGTGAATTTAATTGATCACCTCATGTGTTGCTTCCAGCCTTTTGCTCCATGGTCAAATAGATCAGTTGTAAATTTTCTGCAGATGTTTCTATATTCTTCAAATTAAGCACTCGTCATAATCCGAATTGCCTCTGCACTACCTCCATCAAAACTTTTTACCTGAACCAGGGGGTATGGCTGCTTCAGGCAGTGTCTATGGATTGTTAAAAACTGCTTTGAACTTCTTTCTCAATCTCTTTTTTCATTATTATTCTTAACCACCACCAGCGCTTCCAGGAGAGTAACAGTTTCCCCCTTTTGAACCTTCATCACAGTAAGACTAAAAAGACCGAAAGAGAGGAATAGCCCTAAAGAAAATCTTGCCTACATGTTATTTGTTTCTGTAAAAACATAAAAAGCTAAAGATAATTTACCTTACAATCCAGAGTTGGGATGTTTTAAGGTTTTCCTCATAGACTGCATCCAGATCGAAGGACCAGGAACAGGAGAAGCTCGTAAACTGCCTGAGAGAAAAAAAGTCAGTGCAAAAAGGCTGAAAATTACTGGCTGTGTTAAATACCCTCTTCAATGAAAATCAAGTTTTGTTACCTAGTTAATGTAACAAAACTAACAACAATCCAGATTGTGAGCCGGACCTTATCCACCACCACCTGTGATGGATAATGCTCTTTTAGCTGCATGCAAATCCACGCAGCTGGTTTAGCATTGGATGAAAAACCAAAAGAGTGGAGGCTGTTGGAGCAGCAGGTTAATGGTTCTGGAGGGAGTTTGTTCAACTGCTTACATTTTACCACATCATCCCTCTTTACTCCCCCAGGTTCCTTGCTTGCCAAAAACCTAACTGTGGCTATCCTCAGCCTCAGCGAGTCTGGCACGTTAACGTTCCTGCAGCAAAAGTGGTGGGCCAGCAGCTGCTTGGGGGCCAACAGGGCCCACGGCTCAGAGGCCCTGCAGCCCCATGATTTGAGAGGCGTCTTCCTCCTCCTGGGCCTGGGACTGGGTGTGGGGCTATTGCTGGCCCTGCTGGAACTGTTGTCGAGGGCCCGCAACCAAGCTAAGGATGGCAAGGTAGGGAAGGGTATCCCACAGCGTGATCACACCATGGACTAATTGTATAGCTTACTTTTTTCACCTTTTCTTTCACAGAAATCATGCTGCTCGGAGCTGACAGCAGAGCTGAACCGGAGGTTTGGCAGCCGAGAAGCGAGCACAGAGGAAGACATCCCTGACAAAAGCAAAGCTTAAAGGAAAAGTGTACATGTTAGCTTCTGATAAGGTAGCAGCGGACTTTCTGTAGTGACAGCTTCATGTCGCGCTGCCATTCAGTTTGTTTTGTACTTTTTCGTAAAAGGCTCTGTAGAAATAATTCCAACGTGGTCACTAACAATACTACATATTAGTCAACAGACTTCTTGTTAGATGTCGACTTCTCACTGACTAATAAACATACATCTCTTCTTGAGATTGAGTTTTTTACTGTTTGTATTTGCTTCTATGTTACAAATAAATCCCCCAAATTCTTTGTTTTACATTTCTTTTTAGTTAAACTTTAGAGACAACAATATGAAAGACAACAAGAAAGCATCATTACTCATATGCAAGCTATGAGGTATATTTCCCACAAAAGTTAAACAAAACCTCAGATTTCATGAAAGGTGAAAGGTTGCTCATTGAACCCACACAGAATTAACAGCAACTGTTACTGTTGGACGGCTTTTGCTGAGGGGTAGAGCGGTCATCCTTCTACCTAAAGGTCGGTGTTTCGATCCCAAGTCTTCCCCATCTGCATGCCGAAGTGTACTTGGGCAAGATGCTGAACCCTGAATTGCCCCTCATAGAACAACAAAGTGCTACTAATAGATGCACTGTATGAATGTGTGTGTGAAAGGGTTAATGTAAGACTTTCTATGACAACTGAAGGCTGTGAGGGTGAGTTGAGGCGTATTCAGCTGCAACATGCAACTTCACCACTAGATGTCACTAAATTCTACACACAACCTTTAACCAATGACCACACAATGACGAAAAACTTGAGAGTTTTACCTCAATCTACAAATTTATTTTATGTTGGGATTATTGTATTAAGTAGAAAGTAAGAATTAATTGCTTGAATCCACTGGGCCTTTACTCAGTTGTTTTGAAGAATCTGTAGAATGATTTCATTCCAACTTCCTTATTTACCTGATTAGAGCCTGTGATCCTCGAAAGCTTTTTGGGTCACAGATACTCCTTATACCCCTCCCCAGTTTGTGTGTGAGCCACGGACTGAATATAATGATGGATGACGTGACAGATTCCCAAAAGTGAAGCCAAAGTATCGCCATCAGCCCCTTGTGGCTGGCTGCAGTACAGGTTATAAACCATGCCTGCTCCATGTTAGTGCATTGATTTTTCTCAACGATGGTTTCTACCATTTTAGGTAATACACTGTGTTTCGGTTAAAGCTATTTGGTTCTCTAAAATTAGGTAAAACATAATCATTGACAGCAGAGATTTGTTTCCATCTGAGATATATTGGCTTCATTAGCTAGTGGTAGGGAGTGTAGATGCCTCTTATATCTTCATTTACAGTCTAGGGCATGGACCTACATGTAGCAGTGGTATCACCCCTGACATGATTATTGTCATAAGTGGATGTTTTCTTTTGTTACAAATGTCAGATTGGATTCTTGAGACCATAGCAGCCTGTGCCTGCAACATTTGCTCTGACGTATTTACCTGGTCTATCAACTTTAAAGTCGCAGTTTCAAGACCAAGAATCTCGCTGTTAAGTATGTGGTCCCAGTCTATCCTTCGGATAAGGACCCAATTCACACCTTTTTGTCCTCTAGCCTGGATTTTTGTAACTTTTGTTTCTAGGCTTCCTGGTGCTAATGGTAAAAGTCCTTAAATACCTCTGTATTGCAGCTGAAATTTAACAAAATATTACAATTTATATCTTTATTTGTTTTTCAGGGGTTCCTATCTGTCTGATTTGAAGTGGAGAGGGTAATGCTGCTGTACAGTTTGTTAAACCCCTTGTGGTTTTGATTTTGGGCTTTGTTAAAAAAAGAAGAGATCTAACAAATCTGCACACTGTGCATAAATTATTTTCGTATATAAATGTAATCGCTCCTGTATGAATACACACTCAATATACATCTGTTGCATGTTCCACTATGTATGTGTCACATTCCATTGCACAGCTTGCAATACTACCGTGTGGCCACTTGGAGGGGCTGTTGGATTTATTTTGGCCTGAAGATCGTGTGTCCCATGACCACTTCATTGATAATATACAATGAGTGAAAACCTTCCCTCTCCATATGCATCAAGTGGACTAACAGAAGCTGCACCACCACCATTATTAGAGTCGGTTATTTATTTACATACACTAGAGTTAAAGGCTGCTGTATAGAAGTTGATGTGATAATATAATTCAGTAGTTGTTGACATAAGTGATGGTGCAGTAAATAAGATAAGAGTACAAGGCTGACCTGACATCCAGAGAGAGTAGGAGAATGCCAGGGTCTCACCCTCAGGGCCCCCGAAGCCCTCAGACTCATTTGTGAGTTTGTTTGTAGAAAGTTGATTTAATAAAATCAGTTTGGAAAATGCATGAAAGCTCAATGTTATATAAACTGATGAGGGTGCTTAGGCAGATACTGTCTTATATCTCCTGTCTTGTCTACTAATGTAGAATCCTGTTTTATTTGATGTAACATATTAAATATTCAACAGAAAATTACCTATTTTCTTTCCCCCCTACAAACCTGGTAATTTAACAGGGACTGATGCTGCACACTGAGAGTCACATAATTCTATTTTGTCAAATGTGACAAATGTGACATCTGACCAGTGGCTAGTGTGGAGATTCAGCATCACAGGTGTGTGTGGAGACATGTCTCAATCCACATACAGTAGCTGGGAAACAAAACAAAATTGTCATCTTTCGACCAAATTTGCTAGTTTGAACAAGCAGTATGTGTTTTATATTTTATCGCTCCATAGAAGTTTCTAAACCCTGACCTCGGTTCAATGTTTCAAATGAAAATGCAACATAAAACTGAAAATCTGAAGATTTAAAAAATGTGATCTTACCTTCTCTGTGACTTTAAGGTCCCCCCCATCAGTATGAGGAAGATTACACTGGATTGTTGGGTTGAGGAAAGTTTTCAGGCAACACTCTCAAAACCAATAATAATAATAACTTTTAAAATATAACCATAAAAGTAATAGATTTAAAATAAAAAACACCTTCCAAAGTTGTGGAGCCCGGATATTAAAGGCCCGGTCACCTTTAGTACCCAGTTCAAATTTTGGCTGGGTCCGTGTTGTAGGATCTGAGACAGTGTTCAGACTGATGGAGGTTAGCAAGTCACGTATATAGACTGGAGCTTCAAGGATTGGTGTAATGTGGTCGCTTCTCTTCGCAATAAAAAGCTTTTTTTTTATGTTATCAATCAATCAATCAATATATACATTTAATTTGTATAGCCCATATTCACAAAGATGTGAAGAGTGGAAAACAAGAAGTTCTATATTGTAAAGTTGAGTAAAGTGTTTAAATGAGCAAATAGCCACCACATTATTGTAACCTACATGGTAACAGCAACATAACAGTTACTATCTGTATGTTCATTGGTAAAAAACGGTGTGAAACGACCTGTACTTGAACCTGCTAATCAGCTTCAGGAGTCATTGATTTCCGCCCTGGCAGGAGAAGCTGACGGCTGAGGCTGGGACTGAGGCGGCAGGGGGTTGAGAGAGACGCAGGAAGGTGGAGAAGAAAAAGACTGGTATTGATTTGGTGGCAGGCAGCTCCTGACAGCTGCACTAAGCCAGCACATACTCCTCTCAGCCACAGTCTGCAGCTCGGCCGACAGGGAAGTGCCTAAACAGATTAGGCTTTATATCCCACAGATTTCCTGCTCAACCCACCCCCCCTCCCTGCCTCTGTATCCCCACCAACCCATCCACACACCAGCAGACACACCGTCTCTCCTCCACAATTAAAAGCTTATTATGTATCTGAACGCTGACATGAGGGTGTGGATATGACGTTTATTAATTCAGTCTTCAAGTCTGAAACCTGATATTAAGAAACAAAACAGTTTTGTTTTGTTGGTGTTTTGGGGTTCCATGTCCGATAAAAGAGGCCTGACGGGGCACATTCAGCTGCAGATTGAAATATTTGCTTCTGGATATTTTTTTTTCCTAAATCAGGACAGGTCTGCTCTAGATTTCTGGATGAAACTGTTCAACCGATTGAAATTTGGTTCCAATTTAAATAAGCAAAAAAACTAGTTGCTGTTTGTTGTGAGAATGGTTTCATTTCAGTTAATTTTCTCTGGATCCCCCGCTGAGTACCAGACAGTGTCCCTGTATTCAAAATAATTTCATTAGAATTCATTAAAATCAACACACAGGACAGCCAATTTACTTTTATGGACCTGAATACACCACTACTACACAGTTTGATAATAAAAAGAACAAAGGTCACAAAATGGCATTTTTTTGAAGTAGGTTATCAAGATGAGACCATTGTTGGCCTTGTCGGTGGTAGGAATTGTTGGTAGGAATTGGAAAATAGTTCAAATTATTACTCTTCTTTTAATGTTTTAAGACAGTTGCTAACAAGTTGTTGAAGGAAACTACAGAAACCACGAAGTCGCCTTTACAGTCTGTGTTTTTTACAAACGTTCTTACAAACTTTATACATTAATGAGAGGTGATGCTTCTGTAGAAGAGGTCGGCACAAAGCAACAAATTCCATCATAGGCTGATGATCTAAGCTTTTTACGTCAGATGATTATATTTAGGGCTCAGTGATTGAGTGTTGGTCACAGAAAAGCCAAAAGAAAATCCCATTCGCTTTTAGCTGAGGGAACCAGGGAGACGCTAACTTCAAGGCTGGCAAGCTAATATCTGCAACAAGCTAATATTGGTTGATATCAGCCTTGCTCCGCTGTTTGCTTAGCCTGTTCTAAGTCTGCGTTCATCAATGAATATGTCATCCACACCAGGGGATCAGTTGTGTGTATTGGTGTTACTTGCGCATTATTGGTTAGTACACGCCTGTTCTCCTCAAAAAAAGAGGATGATGACAGGCTGAAGTGACTAGTTGCTGTGTTAAACATCTTGTGGAAACTACGGGGGAAGCCAGTGGAAGAGAGGAAAAGTACAGGTTGAATTTACTACAACTGCCGTTGTGTACGAGTTAGTGGGTCCACAAGTGTGTGGGTCCACAAGCCCATTCAGAGGAGCACACAGCTCATGGACTTTAACCGGCTCTTCTAGGAGCTGTGTCTAGATGAATGTCATACCTGAGGCTGAGCAGTGACTGGTTTGATCCTCCTCTAGCCCAGGTCAGTGACAGGACTGAGTCCAGTAAGCTTTGCTCTCAGCGCTGATTGGCTTTCGCAAAGCATATTTTATAAATTCAAGTTTTTGATAGATGCAGAGATCCCCTCCAACAAGCCATACCAAACATATCCTTCACATTGCCAAGGGCAAGACACAAAATTCCCGTCTGATCGGGTCTTTGCATTGATTTTGTATGTAATCTTGAGGCGTGACAAATTGGCATCGCGTTTAGAGAGACGCACCATTACTTATATCTTGTTCCCAATCAGTATTTTCACAATAAATCTTGCTTTTACATGGCTCGCCTGTTTTTATCTGTGATATACATCTGAATTCCTCATTTGCCACATTGAGATGCAAGTTTAACCATAGTTTAACCATAAACCACTAACCACTGGAAAACTAAGATAGCTTGATTCATAAATATCCTACTGTTCGTTATTATTAGTAGTAGAGCAAAGTTTCCACCAGACGAAAAACTCTGTTCATGTTTTGTTTTAACATGCTTTGAAATTAAAACAGTGGAATATAATGGCAACAAATCTAAATATAACTCTAAAGCAAGAAAGCCTTGATTTGTTCATATACCGGCTATGCTGTTTCGGAAAAGATTTGCATGAATTAATAATTGATGAACCGCTAAGGAATAATAAAATAATATTTCCAGGGTATGCTTGAACTTTTTAGGATTCACTGATAAAGCGTGTAGACTTTTAAATAATAAAGGAATAAAGAAGGAACAGTATACAGTAATCTTTCTCCTTCCCTCTCTCTCTGAGCACTGGCCTAGATTCCTTTCAGCGCGTCCTCTGCCTGCGCTGTAGCCGTAGGCCTGTCGATGCGATCAGAATTATAAATTCTAATGGACGTGTCACCACTTTGAACTGCAGGCTTGAAGAGCTTTCAGTCTGGTGCTCCCTTGGATATGCCAGGCGAAGTCTGCACATTGATCCCTCTGAATTTGTTTGACTTTGACAGTCTCTTTCTTTCTAACCCCCCCATTAATTTTCCTGCATGCCGTCTCATTCTCTTTCTTCTCGTCTTTCCGCAACACCCATTTTTTGCTCTCTGCTTCACATGGGAGCGGAAGAAGGCGTGAACACACACGCATGGTTCACTTACAGTACACATGATGTGCAGACTACAGCAGTTTAACTGAAGTACAGCTCTCACTTAGTTATTCAGGGGAGGTTGCTTCCTGCTTTTCAATGGACTGCCTTTGACTCCAAAATTCTTAATGGACGTGCAGGTGGTATTTTGTTTCTTAATAACCACTGAATATTATTTGTATATGAAAATGAATAATATGATCTGAGTGAGAGCTTCAGCAGGTATGTGCATATATAATGATGATGGGGTTTGATTCCTCTACAGGGAGGTTAGAGGTCAGCAGCTCTGAAGCTGGAAAGGGATTCAGGGATTTGCTCAAGGACATTTCATTGGAGTTCAAACTTTTTTAACACAAGGGGCGAGAACCAAAGACAGAACATGGAGGAGCTGCTTGAAACAAACTAGTTTGATGTTTGTCCCCAAACACATCTGAAGGCACGTAAGTGTTTATAGCTGGTCCAAACTGCCACACTCAAAGGATGGGAAGAAAAGACTCCTCTTATAAAGGGGGAGAGGACGTGATGAATTGTACAAATGGGAGTAATGGCTCACACTTCAGCACAATATTCCCTCAAATGCTTTGAGGGATTTGCTCTTGTTTCTGTGTGCACATGCGCAAAAAGTGACAAAAGAAGAATAGGGAGCAGCTTGATTCTCTCCCGATAAAGGGCAGCAGTGAATGTCATTTACCCATAATTCACCACTTCACAATCAATACTCACATCATAAATGGTCCAATTGAGGCCTATTCAAAGAATGGACCTGTGGAAACTTAACTAAGCCTGAAACAGAATCAGTGGGTGACTACTATTGTGGCCTTCTTATTGATAATCTCACCTCTGGCTACTATGTTGACTTTTGGAGCCATTGTGTCCAATAAAAACCTCAAATTCCTGCAGAAAATATTATAAAAGGCAAAATTGTGTAATTCACATGAATAAAAAATGTTTTATTAAAAATATCTAAAAACAATCTGCAAATATGGGCCTGTTTAAATCAGAGTTGTAGATGTTCAATCCCACCATTCTCAGCACATCAGTAATTCCAGGCCAATGCTGGTTTCAAAGGCAAGCTTTAACATTATGGACTGCTAATAGTTGCATCGTGTTTTACGATTTAGGACCAAGTTATACTTTTTTCACTCTGTTTCCCACCTTGAAGATCCATGAAAAGTGGCTTTCAGCTATTCTCTAAAGTGAGGTTTGTGGTCATATGGCAGGAAACAGATTGGTCCTCACTGTGTTCTTGGACTTAGCTCCTGTGCGTATGTCTTGCTGCTCTTTGGCCTCGCTCCTGTTAATACACATGTCCTACATATAGTCCCCTTGCTCTTTTCCACTACTGCCAACAGTCTGACTGACAGGCGCGGTGGAACAACAAGGAGGAGGCGCTGTTTGTTGTTGAAGCACCTCGTGAAAGGCTGTGACAGTCTAAAGGGGATCCTGCTGACACTAAGGGCATCCTACAGGGTTGACCCTGGGAACCCCTCGGCCCCCTGCCTTACTTATTGATGTCTGCAGATGTGCCTGCCTGCATGATAATAGCCTCCAGTGGAGGGGAGCCCCTTATAGTGCCCTTCTATGAATCACACAAGGAACACCAAGCGAACAGAACCTTCTATATGTGTGCATGTAATTTCAAGACTGTGTATTTGGGCCTTGATTATGCGTTTTCTTGCTTTGGCTGTGTGCATATGCTGCTCAAGGATCTCCACATTGCATTATTGATGGCCCCCTGGGAGGGATGAAAGTGTGAAGAATGGCAGCGAGGGGGAGGAGGACGGGAAGGAGGAGTTGGGAGTGGCTGGAGACAGATATCACAGTGCCTGAATGCATTGGGTAGAACCACTATGCATTGACATCCACATCTAGGGACATCTATAGGTTTGGATATAATCTAATGCTGATAGGTGAGATCCTGGAGGACACTGGGGCAGGCGGGTAAATGGAAGGAGGAGGGAGGAGGGCTCTGGGATGTCAATTGATGTGACATCTTCTTGGCAGGTTGTTGATGAACTGATGGTGAAAGAATAGGGTTAGACTGAGGGACACAATGCTATACTTTCTTCTATCTATAACATCACAGAGGAAATTAAAAATTAAAGTAAACCCCTTGATAAGAAAGAAACATGAATTTGGATTCTTCCACATGTGCATAATTTATTTGATGGAGATGAAAAACAATGTAAATCCTGTTGCGTTCACAGATATCGGATCTCAAGCCAGGTGATGCTGGTGGTGGGGAGCCTTTTCCCTATCACAGTCTAATTACAGTTTTATAACATTAAGGAGCCATACCAAGTTATTTAATACGCAAACCACAATAATCTCTTTGATACGATGAGTGGAACTTCTTCTCTATGGTGATGTCAGATAGTTGTGATGATGACGATGATGATGCTGCTCACAGCTGATTTAAGTCAAAACAACCTCCTCCAACAAATCCTCACCTTAAGTCATTTGTTTTTATAGCAACTCAATTAATAAGAGAAGATACAGACCAGCACCATGCGCTTCCGATAAAGTGATGAACTCTGTGCTGTGTGACTGCAATCTAAGAAAAGTTTCCTGTTTCAAACAGACTGACACATCCTAATAAAATAGATTTTCAGTTTATATATAAGGAACATTTAACCATCATTCACTGACAATAAGTAACAGCTAAATAGATTTAATAAAAAATGTTTTTATTATTTATATTTCGTTCTGATGACGATATTCATGTTTTATTTACTTCTGATATTTACTTCTGATATTTGATCAAACTGATCCAGATTTGGAAATCTCTTTTTCTGCTATCCAGGATCAAGTAATCCATTTTATTTTTATGCTGGTTTTTCAAAGCAATGTGGGATTGGATTACTCTGATCCGGATTCAAACTTTTCAGGATTACCAAATCTGGATTACCTGTGGTCTAAATGGGACTATCACAATGTAGCTATGTAAAGAACAACAGGTAGAATAGTGTGGGGCCACTCCAATATGCTTTATTTGAACAGAAAATAGGACTGAACGGAACAGCAAACAAACAATATAAACATCCCCCTCCATTGTCCATTTCTTGGAAACAGGCAATCCACTCATCTGAGACCTACAACAAATAAATAAAAAAATACATACTTTACTAACAAATACATAATCGATGTTTCGAACAGGTTTCAAAGAAAGATTTATTGAATTGAACTGGATAAAAAAAGGCTTAAATGTCCAATACTTAACAAAATAAAATTACTTCTTAGTTCTTGTTATGAGTAGTTCTTCTTATGAGTTCTCCTTCTTCTTCATCATCATCATCTGCTTCGTCTGCTGTGGAGAGACCAGCTTGTCCAAGCTTGGCCTTTAGGAGGCGGATCTCAAGTCTGGCCTTGGTTTGCTGCAGTCGGGCAAGAATAAGCTGTTCCTCTGCTAGATGGATCTGTACTTCTGCCCTTTCAGTCTCTTTTTGCAGAAGTACCTTATAGGCGTCATCTTTCTTTGGGTGCTTTGAGCCTCTCTCTGGGGGCCCTGTGGGAACTAGGCCTTCTGGCTCCACCTGTGATTGACCTTCTCCCTCGATTACAGGGCTGAGATTAAGAATAAATGTTTCTGAAGAAGGCTCACTTTCTGCTGTCATCACAGGCTCACCATCCTCTGCAACATCTTGGATCCCATGCAGAGCTTCCGACTTTTCACCTCCAATAATATCAAGGACTATGTCTGTGTATTCACCCCTCTTATATGGGTTGTTGCCTGTTTGGCTGTTCTTGGCTTCAGCGTGGTCTTTTGTTGCCCTGGCCTTAAGATTCTTCCACCGAAATCTTAGTTGCTCTGTTGTCCTCTTCTGGCCAAACCCCATGGCATTCACATGTTGTGTGATTTCAGCCCAAATTTCCTTCTTCATTTTACTGCTCACTTCACCACCCTTGGCAGAACTAAAAGATCCTACCAATGACCTATAATGGCACCTAACACCCTCCAGTAGGGCGTGGGTTTCAGCAGCAGAGAAATTCGGGCTTTTTGAGTCCATGGTTCCACCGCTTTGATGTAGCAAGCATCATTTTATAGGCCTTGGGTATGATTCCATTAATTGAACACAAGCCAAAGCAATTAAGCTAACAGGTGTGTTTGGGAAGACCAATTTACACAGCCATATGTATATTCAGCCTTTCTCAGAGGACTCAGAGAGAAGGTCACAGAGAGGCAGTGACATGGCAGGTGTTGTCCATCGCCACCACAGGAGAAGATACCGTCAAAGGGTGTATGTTGAGCGTATAGATCCACTGCAGAAATATACTAATGAGGAGCTGTATGCTCGGTTTCGCTTCGGAAGAGCTGATATTTAGTATATTGTGGACCCGCTCAGGCCCAACCTCCAACACAGAACCCAAAGGAGTCATGGTCTGTCTGTGGAGGAACAGGTCCTCATTGCTCTTCGCTTCTATGCGTGTGGAACTTTCTACCAAGTTGTGGGTGACTACATGGGTGTGAAAAAAATCAACTGTTTGTGATGTTCTGAAAAGTGTGTCAACTGCATTGGCCAGCCTGATTAATGAATTTGTTTCATTTTCTAAGGATGACCAGATCATCCAGGCCAAGCAGATTTTTTTTCTTTTGGGGAATATGCCCAATACTATTGGAGCAATCGACTGCACCCATGTGCACATACAAGCACCTCGTGAGAATGAGTGGGAGTTTGTAAACCGAAAGGGGAGACACAGCATCAACGTTCAACTTGTGGGCAACGTTGAGCTCCTCATCACAAACTGCGTTGTGAAGTGGCCTGGGTCTGTCCATGATGCGCGCATCCTGAGGGAGAGCGCTCTATATAGAGAGCTCCAAACCAACCGACCAAATGGTATCATATTAGGAGACAGTGCCTACCCTCTTCTACCATGGCTGATGACCCCTTTTCTGGCTGCAAACACGCCTGAGCAGGCATGCTTCAACACTGCTCATTGCAAAACAAGATGCACCATTGAGCGCTTAAATGGAGTTCTGAAGAGGCGCTTTGCATGCCTTAACTACTTGAGAGTGGAACCACAGAAAGCATGCAACATAATACTTGCTTGCATTGTCCTACACAACATCGCGACCAAGTGCAAAGTCCCTCTCTGTGATGACGTCCCTGATGCACCTGAGCCCATTGGAGACACTGACCAACCTCCAGCATTCTGTCAGAATGAGGGCCCGACTGGACGACCAATAAGAGATGCAATTGTTAGATACTATTTTTGATAAGTCCATGACTGATGATTGTGTCAGTGTGATTAATGTTTAATGAACAAGGACAGAATTTATTATTTGAGTTCAATATTGACAGCTGTTTGGGGGATTATTTTATGGGGCCGAAATATTTATAATTTATAATTTGCTGTACTGAAAGGTTGCTAGCCTACATAGCCTACCTACTTTATGTACTTCCTGTTGAACAATTCAAGTGAAATTGATGAATAAATATAAATACTGTAAAATGCATGATAGAAATGTTGTATTATTTAACTAACCAATTTTGGTTACCTAGTTTTATTACTGATATCCAACATGAATCCACCCTCCTGCTGGGATCAGTTTAATCCTGATTTTTGGGATCAAAATGATGCGAAAACGATCCCAATCCTACCAAAAAGTTTTGAGAAACCCAAACTCAAGGTTTGATCCGGATAAACAACAAGATTAGATTACGTGATCCAATCTAATTTCTGAATCCTTTTTTTCTTTTGAAATACCTATTTTCAAGATTTGATCCAATCCGATAGCCGTAATCCGATCAGATTACTTTTGAAAAACCGGCCCCTGATGTTTGTGGACCAGTAGGTTAACCTTTTTTTATTTTTTGACTTAAAGTTATATGAAAACAATGATATTTCCCATGCTACATCATGAGATGTCGGCAGCTGCAGTGACAGTATCTCACAGAGACACACTCATGTCTCACTTTTTTCAGAGAAAACCCCCCGGACATTTCATCATATCTGTATCATACAGGAGCACACCCACAATGGAAACTACAGGTTATACTGATTGTTCTTCAGCATAAACCTACAGCTTACATACAGTACACTCACGTCCTATGGGCATACTCATGTTATACTGTTGTTTTTGAAGTACAATTAGCAGCATTAAAAGTCCAGAGTTGATGAAGCTGCAATTTCTCTGCAGTGAGCAGATGAGCACAGGTGCTGCCGACATTAGCACTCATGATAAGCAATGATGATCCGAGGAGGAGACTGTAAAACAATAGGGGCAGAAAAAACGAGAGGGAAGACCTTTAACCAAGGCATGGGAGGGCCTGGGATGGCCGGGTTGTGTCCTTGCTGACAGCAGTCATTAACATGAAGCGTCAACAGAATGAGGTGTCAACGGCTGCCAGAAGCTTATTTGGGCAATTTACACCCTTGTCAGGTCTGTGCAGGCTCCAATGAATGAGGCAGTGCAGAACTACCCACCTGACACCTTCCATGTGCACATGTACCCCTAACTGCACAGTGTAGCACATACACATCCATACACACGGATAAATATATGCTCTATATTAACATACTGTTGGCAGGCAAACACTCAGTCATTCAAACTCTCTACAATACTGTATTACCCCTATGGGCATACAGCACATGCATGTACCCACAATGCAAACAGTATCCATTCCCCTGATAGCACATATCCTCAACCGGGAATGAGCCCAACTCCTTTTTATAAAGGGTTCACTCATCCATTGCTGAGGCTGTGGACAAGGCCTGTCCCAGCATGTATTAAGCAGAGGACAGATGAACGGGTTGGTTAATCTACAACAAACATCCCTGATATTTTATACTGTATAGGCCTAACTAGGGGCCACTGGCAGAATGTGGTCCAGGTCCAGATTAGATGGGCAGCTGGGTCTGGATCTAAACGATGGTCTACCTATCAGTGTCCGCCATGATAAGTTCCAGTGGTTTATATTCTCTAAAGGCTTCCTGTTTGTTTTCCCATAATTCATTGCAGCAGCAACATTTAAAGCGATACATCATCGGTGTTGCACCTGGGCAGACACATATAAATATATAAAACAGAACAGCTGTTCTATTCTTTGTGACAAGATCCAAAACTGATGTACAGTGCTGTGAAAAAGTATTTCCCCCCCTTCCTGGTTTCTTATGTTTTTGCATATTTGTCACACTTAAATGTTTCAGATCATAATTTTTTTTTTTTTATATTAGACAAAGATAACCAGAATAAATATATAAAATGCAGTATTTAAATGATGATTTCATTTATTAAGGGAAAAAAGCTATCCCAACCTACCTGGCCCTATGAGAAAAAGTAATTACCCCCTAAACCTAATAACTGGTTGTGCCACCCTTCGCGGCAACAACTGCAATCAAGCATTTGCGATAACTGGCAATGAGTCTTTCACATCGCTGTGGAGGAATTTTGGCCCACTCTTCTTTGCAGAACAGTTTTAATTCAGCCACATTGTCGGATTTTTAAGTATAAACGGCTTGTTTAAGGTCATGCCACTATATCTCAATTGGATTTAAGTCCGGACTTTGACTAGGCCACTCCAAAACCTTCATTTTGGATTTTATTAGGCATTCAGAGGTGAACATGCTGGTGTGTTTCTGATCATTGTCCTGCTGCTTAACCCAAGTGCGCTTGAGCTTGAGGTCACAAACTGATGGCCAGACATTCTCTTTCAGGGTTTCAAAAGTAATCTGATCGGATTACGGCTATCGGATTGGATCAAATCTTGAAAATAGGTATTTCAAAAGAAAAAAAGGATTCAGAAATTAGATTGGATCACGTAATCTAATCTTGTTGTTGATCCGGATCAAACCTTGAGTTTGGGTTTTTCAAAACTTTTTGGTAGGATTGGGATCATTTTGATCCCAAAAATCAGGATTAAACTGATCCCTGCAGGAGGGTGGATTCATGGTGGATATCAGTAATAAAACTAGGTAACTAAAATTGGTTAGTTAAATAATACAACATTTCTATCATGCATTTTACAGTATTTATATTTATTCATCAATTTCACTTGAATTGTTCAACAGGAAGTACATAAAGTAGGTAGGCTATGTAGGCTAGCAACCTTTCAGTACAGCAAATTATAAATTATAAATATTTCGGCCCCATAAAATAATCCCCCAAACAGCTGTCAATATTGAACTCAAATAATAAATTCTGTCCTTGTTCATTAAACATTAATCACACTGACACAATCATCAGTCATGGACTTATCAAAAATAGTATCTAACAATTGCATCTCTTATTGGTCGTCCAGTCGGGCCCTCATTCTGACAGAATGCTGGCGGTCGGTCAGTGTCTCCAATGGGCTCAGGTGCATCAGGGACGTCATCACAGAGAGGGACTTTGCACTTGGTCGCGATGTTGTGTAGGACAATGCAAGCAAGTATTATGTTGCATGCTTTCTGTGGTTCCACTCTCAAGTAGTTAAGGCATGCAAAGCGCCTCTTCAGAACTCAATTTAAGCGCTCAATGGTGCATCTTGTTTTGCAATGAGCATTGTTGAAGCATGCCTGCTCAGGCGTGTTTGCAGCCAGAAAAGGGGTCATCAGCCATGGTAGAAGAGGGTAGGCACTGTCTCCTAATATGATACCATTTGGTCGGTTGGTTTGGAGCTCTCTATATAGAGCGCTCTCCCTCAGGATGCGCGCATCATGGACAGACCCAGGCCACTTCACAACGCAGTTTGTGATGAGGAGCTCAACGTTGCCCACAAGTTGAACGTTGATGCTGTGTCTCCCCTTTCGGTTTACAAACTCCCACTCATTCTCACGAGGTGCTTGTATGTGCACATGGGTGCAGTCGATTGCTCCAATAGTATTGGGCATATTCCCCAAAAGAAAAAAAATCTGCTTGGCCTGGATGATCTGGTCATCCTTAGAAAATGAAACAAATTCATTAATCAGGCTGGCCAATGCAGTTGACACACTTTTCAGAACATCACAAACAGTTGATTTTTTTCACACCCATGTAGTCACCCACAACTTGGTAGAAAGTTCCACACGCATAGAAGCGAAGAGCAATGAGGACCTGTTCCTCCACAGACAGACCATGACTCCTTTGGGTTCTGCGTTGGAGGTTGGGCCTGAGCAGGTCCACAATATACTAAATATCAGCTCTTCCGAAGCGAAACCGAGCATACAGCTCCTCATTAGTATATTTCTGCAGTGGATCTATACGCTCAACATTCACCCTTTGACGGTGTCTTCTCCTGTAGTGGCGATGGACAACACCTGCCATGTCACTGCCTCTCTGTGACCTTCTCTCTGAGTCCTCTGAGAAAGGCTGAATATATATATGGCTGTGTAAATTGGTCTTCCCAAACACACCTGTTAGCTTAATTGCTTTGGCTTGTGTTCAATTAATGGAATCATACCCAAGGCCTATAAAATGATGCTTGCTACATCAAAGCGGTGGAACCATGGACTCAAAAAGCCCGAATTTCTCTGCTGCTGAAACCCACGCCCTACTGGAGGGTGTTAGGTGCCATTATAGGTCATTGGTAGGATCTTTTAGTTCTGCCAAGGGTGGTGAAGTGAGCAGTAAAATCAAGAAGGAAATTTGGGCTGAAATCACACAACATGTGAATGCCATGGGGTTTGGCCAGAAGAGGACAACAGAGCAATTAAGATTTCGGTGGAAGAATCTTAAGGCCAGGGCAACAAAAGACCACGCTGAAGCCAAGAACAGCCAAACAGGCAACAACCCATATAAGAGGGGTGAATACACAGACATAGTCCTTGATATTATTGGAGGTGAAAAGTCGGAAGCTCTGCATGGGATCCAAGATGTTGCAGAGGATGGTGAGCCTGTGATGACAGCAGAAAGTGAGCCTTCTTCAGAAACATTTATTCTTAATCTCAGCCCTGTAATCGAGGGAGAAGGTCAGTCACAGGTGGAGCCAGAAGGCCTAGTTCCCACAGGACCCCAGAGAGAGGCTCAAAGCACCCAAAGAAAGATGACGCCTATAAGGTACTTCTGCAAAAAGAGACTGAAAGGGCAGAAGTACAGATCCATCTAGCAGAGGAACAGCTTATTCTTGCCCGACTGCAGTAAACCAAGGCCAGACTTGAGATCCGCCTCCTAAAGGCCAAGCTTGGACAAGCTGGTCTCTCCACAGCAGACGAAGCAGATGATGATGATGAAGAAGAAGGAGAACTCATAAGAAGAACTACTCATAACAAGAACTAAGAAGTAATTTATTTTGTTAAGTATTGGACATTTAAGCCTTTTTTTATCCAGTTCAATTCAATAAATCTTTCTTTGAAACCTGTTCGAAACATCCATTATGTATTTGTTAGTAAAGTATGTATTTTTTTATTTATTTGTTGTAGGTCTCAGATGAGTGGACTGCCTGTTTCCAAGAAATGGACAATGGAGGGGGATGTTTATATTGTTTGTTTGCTGTTCCGTTCAGTCCTATTTTCTGTTCAAATAAAGCATATTGGAGTGACCCCACACTATTCTACCTGTTGTTCTTTACATAGCTACATTGTGATAGTCCCATTTAGACCACAGGTAATCCAGATTTGGTAATCCTGAAAAGTTTGAATCCGGATCAGAGTAATCCAATTCCACATTGCTTTGAAAAACCAGCATAAAAATAAAATGGATTACGTGATCCTGGATAGTAGAAAAAGAGATTTCCAAATCTGGATCAGTTTGATCCAGATTAAAACTTTTGAAAAACTGGCCCCAGCAGATACAGTAAATTCCCTTGTGGTGCTCTCCCAGTCTTCTTCAGCCCTTGTTGTCGTGGACTCTCTGCTTTTAGTCTGGACTTCACCTGTTGGAACGCTGCTCAAACAGACTTAGATCAGGTGACTGACTCAGCCAATCATGGATATCCCTCTCTGTCACCATGACATGATCCTTGGTTGCTTTGGTTGTATGTTGAGGACCATTGTCCTGCTGAATGATGTGATACATTTGACTGAACACGAGCACAGAATGCTCCTGAAGCCATCTGCATTCATCTTGTTGTTTCTGTCAACACCATGTTTGACAGATGTGGTGGTGACAAAATATGACCTATACAACAGAGCTCAGTCTATAAAGACTGTACACAACAGTATAGACATTATACCCTGTTCAAGCAGAACCAGCAATGCTTTGGTTATACAGTTGTGTGTCTCCTGAACAGTGCAAGATCCTCTAGATTTACCATTTGTACCATGCACACCGAAATAGCCAGTACACTAAAAACCTTACAGATGTTTTAATGAGGCACTAACGTAGTCCGGCTTTTTGCTGGTGGTATCGATGGTCAGTGTGACTGTCACAGAGGCCTTAATGTTTTTGTGTGAGAGGGAGAGAGGGAGAGAGGGAGGATACTTTTCAAATTGTGAAGTGGCAAAGTGGAGATTAAACGTAAAACCTAGGAGCAGTGAAGTGTGTTTCTGTGAACTGCGGCCTGGCCTTGGTTTGTAGTCCCGAAAAGATTTTCTTCACCATGCAAATAGCTTTTCTGCTGATCTACAAGACTTATCTTTCTCAATTTTGTCCTCCACATAGGCTGTACACGAACACATGAAATGCGCTGATAATGTGCTCTGAAATTTTTTTTTGCCATAGCAGATATTCACCCCGAACCCCGCCATTATTACCCAGCCACGATCCCCTAACCTGTTTCCCAGTTGATACATTTTACTGCAAATATTCCTTCCTCCAAAGCTGACAATCAGCTGAGTTCTTTCTTATAGTGGAGTCAGGACCTGACACTGCAGGTGACTTCATTACTGAATAACATTTAATGGCAATTTAATTCATGGTGATGCCAACAGACCATCGAACATCACATGTCACAACAAATCCCTAGAAGAAACATGTGGGTCACCCAAAAACCCCCAAAACATTAAGTCGGTGATTTGACTGTCTGGTAGAAATCCAAAATTTAAAAGCACTTTTTAAGAGCACTCAAGGTCACCTTACACAGCTTGTTGGGTTTCCTCTCAGCTTCATCATGATGTGTAACAATGCTATGAATAAAGTCTATATATTTTTCCTTCCTGACACAGAGTGACTGTGATTCTCACTGGCAGCTACAGAGTGTATCATGATGTGATGACTTTGTACCGCAGCATGACACAACATGACATAACCCATTTTGTCAGGTGGATAACTGCCTTGCATGCTAATAGCACCTGTATAGTGAATGCACGAGATGGGACCCGAGCAGTCTCCTGGACGCCTCTGAATACCCACATCTGATGTTGTGTGCTAATCTGCTAACCTTGAGGGCGCCATCACTGAAAGCCAAGGAGAGAGAGAGAGAACAAGAGCAGGCTGTCTTCTCTCATCCAAATGTTTTGACTCGATCTGCTGAGTTTCCAGCTTGCACTCGAGGGCTGTTAATGAGGAGTTTTATGAAATTCACAGTCAGTGTAGAAAAAAGGGGAATTGAAATGTGTTTTTTTTCAGTGGAGACAGTGAATGGTCTTGATTAGACATTGAATTCTGTTTGTCTATGACAGGTGGCGCATCAGTAATGGTGGAGGGAGGTGACATCTTGGAGGTCATTCAAGACTCTGTATTTTGGAGCTGAAGCACGACTGCAGTGAGAGGACGAGAGGAAGACAACAGGTGACAGACAAAAGAGAAGCCCGTCTGCAGGGTGATGATTGGAAATGGAAACAAAAGAAGAAGCACACAACAACCATGGGTCTGTACTACGAAGCAAGTTCCACTTACCCTGGACATCTTTCCGTTATCCTGCTTGACATAACCATACTCTTGCAATCAGGCTAAGCAGCCACAAAATGTGGGTTATCAACTCGATAAGTCAACCGAATGGGCGGTGTTTACTTCATTTGACCAATCATCGACATGTGAACTGGCAGCAGAGCAGCATATTTCACGAGGATCACATTATAATATTACAAAATTACGAGGAGAAAAAATACATCATCCTGGCTAAAATAAACACATTTACAGCTGCTAAATTGTGTGAATGTGCATTAGTCAATGTTTTTATAGTAAAACTTTTCTCATGTTTCCATTATATTAATGTGTAATTTATACGTATTCTCATTGTAAGTATGACAGTTTTACTCATTCAGGTGCAAACCTAAAGGATACCCATAGGAGTAAATAAAAAGTAAAAAACATAAAAATATACTCTAACTAACTAGGCGGATTTTCTAACTTTAGAATACAACCGGTTCAACACTTTTGTTCAATTTCTTCTCCATAGAATTATCAGTTTACAGATGCAGATACAGAATGAGGGTTGTTATCAAGTCAGATGACAAATTAGAACAAGTAAAATAACTTGAAAAATGTATGAAAAGATATTGCTGTTAACGTGTATAAGGGGAAAAAATTCAACGTGTACAGGGTTTTTGTTGAGCTTCTCTACATCACACACAGTAAACAGGTAATTAAGTCTGTGGTACTGTGAGTGCACTGATCCTATGTGTTGGTCATGGTCAGCTCCAGCAGCTGACAAAGGTAGACAATTCCCTTTCATTTAAATACTAATCGGGTCTCTGAAGACCCTTGCCCTCCTCAGAGACCCTTTAACTATCCACGCTGAGCTAAAGGTCTAAATGGGACCAGCTAACCAGCCCCAGAGCAGGTTAGCTGGTAGGCATAAGTTACAATGGTGATTTACCCTGATAACAAATTTAAGAGCTTTGTAAGACTGAAAACTCTGAGTTAAAAACCCGGCTTCATACTACAGATGACTTCTGAACATGTTAAACCATGATTTACTTGATTCTGTCGAAATTTGGATACAATCTTTACCTCTAGGTCCTCTTACTTTACCTCTTAACCCCATGTCATGGTCTTTATTTAGCAGTTGGAATTTGTTCAGTTGTCAGGGCAATGAGAATAAAAACTTTGGCTACATGACAGGTGGGCAATCATGGGCAAAATATTAGCCCCTGTCTTTTAACACGATCTCTGGCATGATCAAATGTGAATCTCCCTTGATATCTCTGGCTAGATGACATTTGACCTCATTAAAGTCAGCACTGAGAGAGGTTTTTGTTCTGCTCTTCACAGACAGCTGATATTGGTAATATATATATCCTTTGTTCAGTCTTTTATACAGGATCCTAGTACTTACACTAATGAGGCATTGACTCTTTTGACACAAGACTGATAGTATGTCCCCTGCGCTGAAACTCATCTTTCAAATTTGTTTCCAAGAGTGGCACATGGAAAGGAAATTGGTGCCAAATTATGTGAGTGAAAAGACAAGCTAAAACTAAATTACCCAAACTCTTGCTGTAAACAATTGCAGTTGCTTATAATGATCACAGATATAGTGATCAACAATTAATATGGATAGTGATCATTTTGGCCTTGGACAAATATGATCACCATGAATGGTTTCCACTGTATCAACTCTTCCTGTTTAAACTTGTGTACATACTGCAGTTTTGGACACAAATATTTCCTCTGAAATTATAGATTATCAAAAGATCTGATATAATTGGGTTGGCTATGTGTTTTTGATCATTTTGCCGTTGGCTAGTGTCTTGTTTATGACTTGTCTGATGATCATACCTGCTAAAAATGTTAAATCAATTGATTGAAATTGTAGCAAACCAAAATAATCCAATTATCAGTACTTCTGTGTACACTATGTAGAATTGGGCTTGGATGTTTTGGGGTGAAAGGAGAAGGGTCCTGCAGATATCAGTTGGCTTCCAAATGCCTGATGTCTCTCAAACATTGACACAGTAAGCCAGCCTGCTGAAGATAAGCAAGGACATCAAAGAATTTGCTATCCAGACACCCTCGTAGACGATGCCAGCTTTGGATTTGCCAGCTAAAATGACACAACCATCTGAATTGGGTACCTTACACATTCCTTCAGTCCGTTCATTGGTGCATTGTTCTGAGCCCACACTCAAACTGATCCAGTGCTTCTAAATCCATGAGAGGTGTAGAACAAATGTAGATATCAGGAGAGAAAGGACCTTGGTTTGATTGTCTGCCAACCTGTTTGCTCCTACGCTCTAGTCATGTTTGCTGATGACTAAAAAGCAGCGACAACATCCCTTTAGGAAATAACCACTCATGCCAGTAGTCTGTAATGCCATCTTCTTTTAGCTGTTCAGATATGGCGGCTTTAGAACTGCTTGACCTTAATCCGGTTTTTGGCCCCATTCTGTTCTGAACACTTCTCATAGAGCAGGATGTACTCGGGCTCAATGACATTTTCTGTGTCTCTCTTGTCAAGTTTGCTGGAGGGATTTCAACAGAACCTAGACAGAAATGTTGGCTGTAAATTTATATGTGATTTAGTTCAGGTTGGACTTATATATTACTTTCCCACACAAATCCACACTTTAGTCATCTTAAGCACATTTGAGTATATGAAGATAAGGGAAGTGTTATAGTTGCTTTGACCTATTCTTGTCTATTCACAGGGCACTTACCAATAATAAACAGTTTTATGCTTTCATCCGTGTCTTCCCTTTCAAAAAATTTTGATTCTCAAAAAGTAACTAAACCCAGGAATATTTGAAATGCCTCATATCCTGTGCAGCAGTGGTTGGAGAATATTGTGAATGATTTTCACTGACAAATGACACTTTCAATGTTGCAGTCCTAGAAATGTTTGTTTCTAGGACTGCACAGATGTTGTATAGTCCAGGTGGTATGTACATCCACAGACTGAGTGCCAAATCCAGAGAGAGCCACGTCCTGTGCCCTTCATGTTCTATGCTTGTTGGTGTTAACTTCTGTAGAGTAATGTAGACCCTCTTCAGACCTAGTATAAACATCCCTCTTGATATACGTTATAACAAGTGGATGCTAAGTGTGTTGCCATTTGCGTTCACACAGCTGAAAAGAATGTAAAAGAGGGTCATAGTTGCTGACACCCCTGTATAGCGTAATTGGTTGTAAAGATGTGTTAACATATCTGTAGCGACAACAAGGTTCCTACACATATTTTACTTCCGACTATAATATTGTCTCTGTCGTGATGTGGTGTTGTACAAGTTGCATCAAACTACACCTCAGGGTTTAAACTTTATCAAGATCATTTGTCCTTGAAGCGTCCGGCTTAGCTGCATGTTTCCATCTGTGATGGTGCTGAGATTGGCGTTTTCACTCACTACACCACTAAATATTAAATTTCAACAAATCCATTTATCTTGGAAAGTGCAACATTGTGTTCTTTTCTTGTCAGCAACGACAGGTAATTGCTTTTCTTTTATTCTGAGTTTTTGTATTTGAGTTACCAGTTTTCCATATGTCTGAGTTGCCCTTTTTCATAATATGAATTGCCTCTTGGGCCAGATCAAACTGCATCTTTAGTAAAAGATCTAATCGAGATTAATTTATGTGTTTCTGCTGCACTAACAAGTGAAATAGATTAGTTTGTCAATAATAATCAAATTGCAAGTTCTGTTATGGTTTTGCACCAAAGTGAAAATTATTGTCATGGAGAGTTAAAAAACCTCAAAGAGTAAACCGTAAATAATATGTTAAAGTGGCGGGAGAATGGTTTCTCTATTCACAAATCTAAATTATGTTTAATAAGTACAAAATACATGTCTCCCAAAATGCATAATCACATCTGGAGGCTACCAACCTAAAAGGAATCTTCTTTCACTTACAATCAAGAGTTTAGGTATCGAAATGTCAGCTCCCTGCATTGACAGTCTCTGGTAAAAACAGTCACTTTCAGAGTCTGGGGGGAAATTCCAGCTTGTTCTGTCTACCTTTAAAAACTGCATTAGTCACATTTGCTCTTGTAATGGCAGACACAAATCTCTCTCACCCACTTTCCTCCACAGTCCCTTGTCCTCCACATTTCCATTTCCTTCTCTCTCACCAATACATACAGTGGTCCTCTCCCACAATTTGTGCGCACACATTCACACACACACACACACACACACACACTCTACTGTGGCTTTCAGGTTGTCATCCAGCCTTTGATGGAGAAAGCCTGTAAAAGCTCCAGAGGACCGGCTGCTCTCCCCCACTACGCCAGCGTTAGCTGTGGCTAAATCAGGCGCGGTGGCGGAGGCTGACTCGTCGCTCCTGGGGGGGGAGTGGGCGTCTGGAAGCTGATCAGACGTGCCCCGTCGCACGGGGGCGGAGGAGCTGCCACCTCCAGCTACCTGGACGCTGAGGGTAGATAGTGGTCCATATGGCAGCAAGCCCTTTAGTCACACTCACACTGACTCATAGGGATTCAATCACCTCCGTTCTCGCATTAATAGAGCTCATTCTGGATTTGACTTACATCATCCTATTTATCATTCTTCTTTTCTTTTTTGTTTTTATACTTTGTTTTGTAGCAAATTCAGTCAATATAAATTCGAATTTTAAAGATCTGTTTCCTCTTTTTGAATGACTATCCATACCTCAAAATCCCCTTTTCCCTTCTCTCCATTGTTAAAATGTTTTGAGGATTCATCCTGGACTTAAGGAAGATACATTTAGTCAATCAAGTGTTATTGACAAACTCCTTCGATACATGGTATAGAATAAGCCCATTTGTGCCTGCTTCATGTTAATGTGTAACACTGTCTTTGTCTTGTCGATTACAAATATCTCAAGATGAAAAGAAGAGCCGTACACATAGAAAATGCCAAAAAAGATGTAAACTTAGATAGACAATAAGACTCCAGAGCTTTTTGTTGATGAGGGCCGACGCCTGGATGCTGTACCAAGCCTCCAGCTCTTATCTGAACTCTGAGATTTTGGGATTGTTGTGAATCCATCTGACCGGAGACTCTCCTGCTGCGTTCTTCATATGTGAAAGGCAAAGACACGGACCCCATAGCCCAGTGTTTTCCACAGCCATGCACACCCAAAAGATATATTCAGAGAAGGCCCAGTTCTGCCTGTATGCAGCGTAAGTGAAATGATGGAGGTTCTGACGTTCCAGTGTTGCAAATGTCCAGACCGATTATTAGAGAGAGGTATTTGTGTGTAAGAGAGAGGAAGAGCCACAGTGGGAGAGAGAGTGCTACACATAGCTCTGCAATGAAGCAGCAACATTGCAGAACAATAAGTTGAGAATATGGTAGGACATCAAAGTAATTCATGAAAAACACAACACAACTTCAAGTGTACTATATTGAGCCGACACACACCTTTTCTTGAAGGTGTGGTATGATCTGTAAGTTGTCACAAATGTATTAACAAAGGATAAAGTTTCAAATTGTGGTATCCTGATCTAATTATTGCCATAAAGCTAGGTCACTTTAAACTGTCTATTTGTCATCAATTAACTCCCTCTCTCCCTCTCTCTCTCTCTCTAAGTCAGTATGCTTTCTTGGTATGAACGTCAGGTTGACCATACTGTCAAAGGACAATAATAATGATATCAAGGAAGAATACAAAATAAATAAATATGAAAGTAAGAAACAACTCTGTAAAATGAAAAAGAAAAAGGCAGCAAACAGTAAACAGATGTCTCTGTCTCCCTCTCTCAGCCCCTGAGGGGGTCATTTTAGGGAGACCAGAGAATTTCACAGGGCCGACCACCGTGTGAGCCTGCGGCTGGCTGCTGTGAAAATCAGACAGTGCCTAGAGTGCCACCGGCTTTTTTATTCTGTACTTAACTTAAAAGGCTGCTTATACACTTATAGGATTTCACTCAAATATCCAAGGAGTTTTGGGGGGAAGATGTGACTCTATCAGCATTTGCAGACATATCAATTAGTTGAGGAGGGTAGGGCCTCACAGCGCAGGATACCAAAGCTCTGTGTGGAGTAAGGAGCCAGTGGACTGGTTAATGAACATGAAGTGGATGATGACGACATTCAAGCAGCATAACACCATTTTTAGAACAAAATGACTGAGAACCAAACAGTAAAGGAATAGAGGCACAAAGCAGTGCTAACCACCACAAGTCTCTCGTAGTTTCAGACTGAGTTATTATTTTCCTTCCTGCACCCGCATTGGATATATGCACCCATCTGAATGCCCACGTGTGTTGTTTTATTTGGTGTGATCTTGAGCATTGTAAGTGAATTGCTATCTTTACAAAACACTTGACCGACAAACACTTGTCTGAAGTAAATGTTGCAGTATTTTAGTAAATCCCAAGGCTTAATGTTAAGATAGTAATGTGTACCTACACAAGCAGGTGGACAAGCAGTGTATTTTGCTTCCCACAGGTAATCAACTCATGTGTATAATCTGGCAAATTACATTTCTTTACGACCCCCCCCCCCCACTGTCAGAGACTGTCTGTCATGAATCTGCACTCTGAAGTCTTGTGAATTCTTTTTTGTTAATATTGAGATTTTGCTTGTTTTCCTTATGTTTGGATTTGTGTTCTGTACTTGATGGCTCGGTCTCTTAGTTATCTGTTTCCTGTTTTATTTTGGAATTCCGCTCCTCATGTGTCCCTCATGCTTAACTTCCACCGCAAACACCCCTTCTACAGGTCAAATAAAGAACAACAACTTATATGGCACTTTCTTATAGCATATTGTAGTTTGGCTTTCTTGACATTTTTTTCTTGATTCTTGTTTTTCTGGGTTTGTACCCTCATGGTTGAATGCACTTATTGTAAGTCGCTTTGGATAAAAGCGTCAGCTAAATGAAATGTAATGTAATGCAAACCTAAAATCACTATGGCAGAGAAGCTAATGTAAAATACGTTGATTGACCAATTTCACCTACATAAGGAGGACATTGATAAAGTGTTTCACATTTACACTGCAAGACTACGCATGCCAGATACTAACTATGTACAAAGATTTTGTGTAATTGTAACAATTAAATTAAATTAGTTAAAAAGGCATATTGGATTCTGTGACACATAATACTACTGTATAAATGGCATTGGTACAGCAATGGATGCATATATCATTATTGAACAATGTGGTACAACTGGTGTAGATGGAGCAAACTCAGACAGAGGGAAGAAAGACAGGACACAGGGGGAAGAGAAAATAAGAGTAGAAGAACTGGAGATCCCAACAGAGACCTTGAACTTGAAAATTAAGCATTTTGACAAATAAGTTTAATCACTTTATTTCTTCAGCTGTGTTTTAATTCCGGGATTGCTTCCTTTGAAGGCTGTTTTTGAGGATCATTTGCTTCACAGCGGCGCAACTAGAGGAGCCTTTGTCTCAATTCAAAGGCTCCTCCAAATGTAGCCGACAAATACACTCCTGATCAAAATCTTAAGACCAGTTAAAAAATTGCATGAATTTGCATTTTGCACTGTTGAATCTTAGGAAGGTTCTTAGTAGAGTTTCAAAATGCAAAAAGAAGAAATGGGAGCAAGAGCCCAAAAGTTGTGAGCAGGCAATTTATTGAAAACAACAATTTAACTGAAGTAGGCTGTTCATCAGCTGATCAAAAGTTTAAGACCACAGCTAAAAAAAAAACTAAAAAACTCCTAAAACAGAAATTAAAGTGTCAAAAACTTACTCAGTAATGAGTAGCTCCACCATTATTGTTGATCACTTCAAAAATTCGTTTTGGCATGCTTGATGCAAGTGTTTCCAAAAGGCTAGTGCGAATGTTGCGCCAAGTGATGAAGATGGGTTCACGAAGGGCATCCACTGTCTGGAACTGAAGTCCATTTTTGTAAACTTCCCTTGCCATCCATCCCCAAATGTTCTCAATTGGATTAAGATCAGGGGAACACGCAGGATGGTCCAAAAGAGTGATGTTATACTCCTGGAAAAAAGTCTTGGTCAGACGGGCATTGTGAATTGGAGTGTTGTCCTGCTGAAAAACCCAGTCGTTACCACACAGACGAGGGCCCTCAGTCATGAGGGATGCCCGCTGCAACATCCCCACATAGCCAGCTGCTGTTTGACGCCCCTGCACAACCTGGAGCTCCATTGTTCCATTGAAGGAAAAAGCACCCCAGATCATGATGGCGCCCCCTCCACTGTGCCGCGTAGAAAACATCTCAGGTGGCATCTCCTTGTCATGCCAGTAACGTTGGAAGCCATCAGGACCACCAAGGTTTAATTTTTTCTCGTCAGAGAATAAAACTTTCTTCCACCTTTGAATGTCCCATGTTTGGTGCTCCCTTGCAAAGTCTAAACGGGCAATTTTGTGGCATTGAAGGAGACGTGGCCTTTGAAGATCTTTCTTGTTTTTGAAGCCGTTCCTTCGCAGATGCCGTCTGATGGTTATTGGGCTGCAGTCAGCACCAGTAATGGCCTTAATTTGGGACAAGGATCGTCCCATGTCTTGACGGACAGCCATTCGGATCCTCCGGCTCAGCGCTGGTGAGATTTTTTTGGATC